>NW_017670741.1:252672-294445 GCF_001879085.1 Nicotiana attenuata
TGCCTGAACAGGTGCTGCTGGAGTATCCACAGCTGGAGCCTGATCCTGAGCTGGGGAAATTAGTGGATCAGCAGGTGCTGCCCCGGCTACTCTGCCCCTGCCACGACCACGACCGCGTCCACAGCCTCTGGCGGCCTCAGTAGGTGGCACTGGTGGTCGTCCGTCATGTCCTGTAGCTCGTGTCCTCACCATCTGTGAGAGAATAGAGTAATAAAGATTTAGTTCTCAGTTCAACAAATCCGCACGATAAGAGTTTTAAGAATATGAAGTTTCCTAAAGGTTCGGCAGCCTCTCGAGGATAAGTACAGACGTCTCCGTACCGATCCACGGGACTCTACCAACCGGCTCATGACTCGCAAGACCAAGTAACCTAGGCTCTGATACCAACTTGTCACGACCCCAACCCCGGTCGTGATGGCGCCCAACACACTGCTAGGCAAGCCCGACCAATTTAACAATCTTAACCATTTTTATACAGTTCATGAATTAATCAACATTGATAAATTACTAAGTCATAATAATGCAATTCTGAAATAGAGTTAAAACATGCGGAATCCCAAATACAAAACAACTACACAGCCCGAAGAATCCAGTGTCACAAGTCTGAGCCTCTAATATACGAGTGTTAACCTATTACATAATAGTCTGAAGAAATGCGGAATAAAATAAATAGGATAGATGGGAAGATCAGGACTGCGGACGTCATGCAGCTACCTCGATGCTCCCGGATATGATGCTCGACAGAGAAAGTCTCACTCAGCCTCAGTGGGTGCACCTGAATCTGCACACGAGGTGCAGGGAGTAAAGTGAGTACTTCCAACTCAGTGAGTAATAAACATAAATAAGGACTGAGAATAAGAAATCCTGAATAAGCACAAAGTAATTCTATAAATACAGCAACTTGAACCCAGCAGCATGAAACCCAGTATAACAGTGAAAACAATTATAGAAATATCACAGCAGATAAGTAAATAAATGACATATAATAATATGCAATGCAACACATGGACCGGTACTCTCCAGTACCCGCTGCGGCGTGCAGCCCGCTCCGTTTATTTAACGTCGACGGCGCTCACTGGGGGTGTGCAGACTCCGGGAGGGGCCCCTTACGGCCCAAGTGCAATAATAAGCCATCTCGTTGCATCAACTAGGCCCTCGGCCTCATATCAATATGAAGAGTTTTCAAGCAAAGAAATGAAGAGTTTCTTTGCTTAGGGGTGTGGTCAAAAATTAAGTGTTCACAGCATGCCCTCTTTGCTTGGAAACATGAAGAGTTTTCAAGCAAAGAAATGAACAAGGTGACTAATTTTTGGCCTCACTATTATTTAAAAAGGAAAATAAGATAAAAGGAAAATATGCGACCGAGCCTTGGTTTTAGGCAGCCTACATATCCCGGGTTTTAAAGGAATCAGGTCACATGTAGTTCAAGTAGAAAGAAGAGTGATGGAGTATACTTAGATGGAGAGTCCACTGAGGTTCCGTCGAGGTTCTGATCCGCGGTTCCTAATATTACATCAAAATGAAAAGAAAATTACATACTCTTGAAATCTAAGAGTTACAAAATTCCTATCTAAACGCCATCTGGAGTCTTGTATTGATTCTTGACTTGCTTCTCCAATTGACTTTAGACTGAAACTTGATGCTCTCGATGCAATAGACTATGAAATATTCTCGCATGCTTATTTCTTGATTATATGATGGGAAGATGGATCTTGAGACCCTATGTCTCTGCATACATTATGTCCAAGCTGGTTGCTGCTGGTATTGAGATCAAAACATTCCATTTTCTCCGGCAAGAGCTGGAATCTTATTTTTTGCACATCCAATCCATGCTTTGTAGAAAAACCTACAAGCCAACACAAACAAGCAAAACGAACAAAAATTTTCTGCCCCAGTTTGCACTAGAAAATTTTTGTGAGTTATTGAAAATACATTAAACTATCATTGCTATTGCAGAATAAAGAATTGAAAAAGACACACTTTTTTGTAAAAATAATAGGGAATGTTACACCCTGTGTTAACAAGAAGGAGGCAACCAGGGGGTACAGTACCCTGTGTTGACGATAAGATGAGGCCCGTGGCACTCTGAGATTCTACTAGGGGATATCGTACCCTATGTAGGTAGAAAGTAATGCGACCAAGGGATGTAGTACCATGTGTCGGCAATAAGATGAGACTCGTGGAACTCTAAAATGCAACTAGGGGATGTCGTACCCTATGTTTGCAACAAGAAGTGCAACCAAGGGATGTAGTACCCTGTGTTGGAAATAAGATGAGGCTCGTGGCACTCTGAAATGCTACTAGGGGACGTCGTACCCTATATAGAAATAATGCAACCAGGGGATGTAGTACCCTGTGTTGGAAATAAGATGAGGCTCGTGGCACTCTGAAATGCAACTAGGGGATGTCGTACCCTATGTTTGCAACAAGACGTAAGGCAACCAGGAGATGTAGTACCCTGTGTTGGAAATAAGATGAGGCTCGTGGCACTCTGAAATGCTACTAGGGGATGTCGTACCCTATGTAGAAAATAATGCAACCAGGGGATGTAGTACCCTGTGTTGGAAATAAGATGAGGCTCGTGGCACTCTGAAATGCTACTAGGGGATGTCGTACCCTATGTAGAAAATAACTGCAACCAGGGGATGTAGTACCCTGTGTTGGCAATAAGATGAGGCTCGTGGCACTCTGAAATGCAACTAGGGGATGTCATATCCTATGTTTGCAACAAAAAGTAAGGCAACCAGGGGATGTAGTACCCTGTGTTGGAAATAAGATGAGGCTCGTGGCACTCGGAAATGCTACTAGGGGATGTCGTACCCTATGTAGAAAATAAGTGCAACCAGGGGATGTAGTATCCTGTGTTGGAGATAGGGTATTGATTACATATAATGAAACTAAAAATGGCATGTTTACATGTATGTTGGAAAAAATCAAGGATTTGAGAACTTCACTTGGTGGTGTTCGTGTTTTCACAAACTATTTCTTTTGTTCTGTTATTGTTCTGAACAAAGAAAGATTCATTAGTTTTAAAATGGTGGTCGGTTTGTGGCCTTGATTATTTCAGTCCCCTGACTCAGCTCATCTTCTTAAATGACTTCAACTGCAACTAGTTATTTCCTGAATACCAACTGCATTTCTGATTCTGGAGAACCTTTAGCTTTTCCAAACTTTGCCATGATGGTACTTAACCTTTTTCAACTTTATTTGCCTTTGTGGGCATTTCACTTTTGACTTCTTTCAAAGTTTTTCATTTCAAAGCATCGGCCAATCATGGACAGTCGGGGTTGACTTGATGCATTTGTCGATGCTGGGCGCCTTTTGAATATATCAGCTCGCTTCAAACGAGAACCCTATAAATCGGTCTTGCCATATTTTCTTTGCCTTATTTTTTGAACAAAGTTAGACCGAAAGGGATTCAAAGAAAAAAAAACAAACAAACAATACAATAGAGAATGAGTTTAGAACAAGAGGTGTCCCTTTCAATGAACAGAAATACGGACTTATATGGGAGTACATGCAGACTTCAATAAACATGACATGCCTTTTGGACTAGATGCCTGATCTGTATAAACCGTCCGATTCTCAAAAACTCATCACAAATTTTGACTTGAAACTGCGAAACCTTGCTCATGATTGTGTTAATTCCATGGTTGTGTGAATCCTCTTTTCGATCAACAGTGCCCTTTGTGGGTTTTCACTAGCTGATCTCTCTCATTTCTCTTCTTGCCATCGTCTTATAGTGCCCTTTGCGAGTTTTCACTAATAAGACTCTCTCATTTTTATTTTCTCTACTCACCATCGCCCTACAGTGCCAATGAGGGTTTTCACCAATAGGACTCTCTCATTTTATTTCTCTTATTTGGTTGCATCTGATCCAAGTAACAGTATCCTCCAATTCTTGAACATTCTCGTTGATTGATCGGAAGGACTTGAAAGGGATTTGAGTAAAAGAATTTGGACTGAATTACAACTTTGGAACCTTTCAGGCAAAACCATTGCCGAAACATTATAATATCTGCTCCAGTTTCACATTTTGGGGAATTTGGATTTTTATTTTGGTGTGACTGAACCTCAGAGAGAGGCTGCCTACGTATCCTTTCGGAATCAAGTCGAACGTAGTTCAGGAAACTTTGTTTTTGATATTCTTTTGTTTTTCTTTTTCATTTTTGTTTTTTTTTTCATTTTTGTTTTCTTTTGCTCTTTTTTTTCCTTTCTTTTTCTTTTTTTTTTTTTTTTTTTTTTTTTTTCTTTTGTTCTATTTTTTTAATTAACTTTCCTAGGTTTCCTAAAGTAGGGTTAATCTAAAGTATTAGAAAACCGGCTTCAAAGGGTTTGTCAAAAAGGTTAATGGTGTTTGGGTAGTGAGAAAGAAAGCCTTCGTCATCCCAATCAAAGAATGTTAACACCGAGTANGGAAATGACCGCGGCCGCGCTGGGGGCCTGCAACACCTGGACCTGCAATTTCTGATACTTTTAAGTCTAAGACCCTCCCGGGACCCACTCAAAACTCACCCGAGCCCTCGGGGCTCCAAACCAAACATATACATAACTCCAAAAAACATCCTACGGACTCATCCGTGCGATCAAATCGCCAAAACAACATCGAATTAGGCCTCAAGACCCATGATTTCCTTCCAATTTCCATGAAACATCAAATTTTACTGCTTCTAGCTCAAAACACGTTAAATGGCGTCCAAATTTAACCAAACTTTACAGCAATTGTGTAGACCACATATAACACTTGTACCGAGCGTCGGAACCAAAATACGAGCCCGATACCACAGTCTTCTAAACAAATATCACTTTCCAATTTCTTTAATTATTTTCAGAAAATAATTTCACGTAAAAATTCATTCCTCGGACTCGGGACCTCGGAATTTGATTCCGGGCACACCCCCAAGTCTCATATTTTCCTACGGACCCTCCGGGACTGTCGAATCACGAGTCCGGGTCCGTTTGCCCCAAAATGTTGACCTAAGTCAAACTTAATCAATTAAAACATCAAAAGAAAATTTATTATATTTCTCACAAATTCATATTTAAACGTTTCGGCTACGCGCCCGGACTGCGCACACAAATTCGAGACAACCCCCAAGTGAGGTTTTCACGGCCTCGGAAATACAGAGTGAGTAGGAATACAGGTGATAACCCTTTGGGTTGTCACAAGTTTCTTTTTAAGGAAAAATTGATCCAAACCGAACGATGAATACCCCAAGTAGTAACCATAAATTAATAATGATAAAAATTTGATTGGAAATACAAGGGTCTAATAAAAAAAGTTGTGTTTTCTTAATTTTGGTGAGGAAGCAATTTCTCTCTTTTGTTGGGAGGCAGCAACTCAGGTGGCAATGTCTATGATATTTTTTTTCTTTTCAAAACTTGCAAAAATAAAGGAAAAGGATTTCGATTTCTTCCTTATTTAAGTCTTTTTTAGAAAAAAAAAAATTCGATATAAAGATACTTTTTCTATAAGTGTGGTTTGAGGGTGTTTTTAAAATGATTTTTTGAGAAAAAAAATTTCTCTTCTACTTATAATGATATTTAAAATAAAAATACAACTTTGAACTGGTCTGCTATTTTTTTCAAATTTTATCCAATTGAAATACTATTTTTTCCAATGTCATTAATTTGAATAACCAAGCGTTAGTTCTATATTTTGGAAAAGTTATTTTCACGTGAATTAAATTGTAGAAGAATAAGTAAGTGATTCCTCGAATTGATGGCACTGGGGGGGGGGGGGGGGGGGGGGGGGGGGAGAGAGAAGGGAGAGACGATTTACTTGTTGACCATCGGTTGGGAATGGGCACTAATTGTGGTGGGTTTAGCTATTAAGAGTGAGATGTTATTGGAAAAGGAGGCGTTACGGAGAAAGACGTTAAGCTCGCACTATTATTTTATTCCATTTAATTTCATCTTATCTTATGAAAAATATCAAAAAGATATTTTCTCTTACATATTTCAATGAGAGGATCACAAAAAGGCATTTTGAAGAACTTAAAAAGAAGAAGAGAAATTTGATATATTCCGAATACATTTCTATAGATTTTTCTCTAAAGGAACAAAATATGTCTTTTAAATACTTTTTAGTTTGCTTATTTTTATTATAATGTAATTTTTTTAAAAGAAAGCATTCCTGAAAATGGTTTTAACATTTTTCATACTAGTATTAGAGTACGTGCTTTGCGCGTGTACCTATATCAATAAATATATAATTTTTAAAATAACGTAAATATTATTAAATTATGTCGGTTTGAGTTATTGAATACATATTAAAAAATATAAAGTTCCTAAAAATAATAAATCTTAATCTCACCTAAGCTAGTTTTATAAGAAATCATACTTCATGTAAGTCTTTCTATGCCTTATCATGATTTATGAGGAATGAAATATCTTATGAAAATAATTGTTATCTTTGTTATCGAAGACTAAACAATTAACATAAAAAACATTTTTTGCCATAAATATTCAAAGATATAAAATAAAATGAAAATTTGAATTTTTTGATCTTTTATAAAATTTTTTAGATTGATGGGGGTAGAACTATAGTTCCTAATAAAAATATTGAGAAATACAATTTAAAGTCTTTAAATGACTAATATTGAATTATAAGAAATAATATAATACTATATTAAAAATATAGAAAGCTATCATTTATTTGAAATGAATATAAAAGAAAATAATAATGACAATATCCTTTTGTAGCCTTTTTGTGTTAGTGTTACATCTTAATTCTTTAACTTAAGCATTTCCTAGCTATTTTTAAGCTTTTTAATTACTATATAAATAATTTTGCTCTATTTTTCATCATCTATTTTATTTCATGGCTTGAATGCTCTTCTTGTGAAAATAAATTTATATACCTTAAGAGTTTTATCAACTTATAAATAATTTTAACATACATAGTGATTTTGAAAAAAAAATGAATTAATTATTTTTTCTAAATTTACTAATTCAACAGGCTTAATGATTTGTTGAGATTTCATGCTTTTAGTATAGAAAGATACAAATTATTTTTGAATTTTTTTTCCTACTCGAACAATATGTTATTCTCTTTATTATATTTGTAATATTTAAAACTACATTTAGTAATTAAATATATATTTAGTTCGTATATGATCTCTACTTTTAATAATTACATCTTATCAAGAATTAATAAGTTCCCAATAAGAAGAATGAATGTGAAACATAATTTCCATTCAAATTGGCCTACCGGATATACAAAGGAAAAGAAAACCTACTATTACTCCTATTTTCCCAAATAATATCTCTTTAACTCCTAATATTAGGACTTCTTACATAATTCAAATAAGGAATAAATAATAATTAAAAATTTAATTAATTTTAAAATCTAATATTAGGATAAATAACATAAATTGCAATTTTGTTCTAATTTAAAGTTTATTTTTAAAGGGTAAAAGAGACGAACAATATTCTCTTAAAGGTTTTCGTGTTTTAATATAGTATAGATAAGATATAGATTATAGATGTAGATGTAGTTATATATAAAAGTGGTAAATACGAAAAAGAATTTATGTTACGTTGGCTTTACGCATGTACCTATATCGATGAGTATTTAAATTTTTATAATATTTATGAATATTATTAATTAATGTAAATTTGAAATGCAATTGTCGATTGACTTTTTATAAGTTTTTCTAAATAATTAAATTTTTCCTACTATTTATTATTTAAAATCAACTAAAGTTTTGGCACTTAAATACTTCCTAATTTGAATTATGTAAGAAACTCCTAATATTTAGGTATTTAAAACCAAATAATAATTTACTTGAATAAATTGTTTCCTTATTTAATTCATATTAATAATTTATTGTTTTGGTTAGTTTCCTTACGTCTATAGTTGTTTTTTGATTTGTTTTAACAGAAAAAAGAAAGTGTTAGTTTTGTTATAAATAGAGTTCTATTTATGGTGAATGTCTATATTTAGAGAAGATTCTAGGGTTTTATTACTTGGTGGCTAAGTCACACCCTATAAATAGAGGGTTCTATTCTATTGTCATTCATCGCCCAAATCAATAAGAATTCTCCTCTCCTCTACTTTTTTCTGCAATACTCTTGTTTTCTTTTATTATTTTTATAACACGTTATCAGTACGAGACTCTACCAATTGAGTAGAAACTTTGGGATTGAGCATAAATGATTGTCATATTCCATGACTTCCTTCATGATTAAATTTTTAGATTTAAGGTAAAGTATTTACTTTATTTTACTCTTTTATATTTCTTGAAATTCTATAATTTGATTTTATATACAAGCAAAGACAACAAAGTTTGGATTATAAACTCTAATGGAATTTGTAAGAAATTATAACCACCTGAAGTGGTAAATTTTTATGTCTTGCCATGATCAAAGTCATGTATGATCGTGAGCACAGGAGTGAAAACCCGTCCATTGAATTTGCTCCATTCTCAATTCCCTTAAGAGAATGTGATAGCAATTATGTGATAAGTCTGAAAGAAGACAAAATTATTACCGTGAAGGTATCAATGGATGTGGACGTGGCAATAGACGAAATTATAATCGTTATCATTGTGATATGAGAATAAATAAGGATTCTCAAAATAATCCTTTCACTCTGTGAAAGTAATATTTGTCATCCATTTGACATGAGATTTTATTAAACACATATGATGATTATGGTCCATTCATGATGTGGAATGTGACAATATCTGATTTATGAATAACATATTCATTCTTCAAAGAATATGAACGTGCTAGTGGTAGTGAATATACCGCACTCACCTCTAAAAGGAGGTTTGAGATGATATAAGAATGACATGAATGGTCATTGGTCACGTACCTATTGTACGCCAAAATATTTTGGCATTGTGATTATTAAAAGACAACGGTAATACAAGAAACATATCTTGCATATAATTTTGACCATAACCATAATGGTATAACTTTCTCTTAAAAGAGATATTCACCTTATGGGTGTTGATGAATATGTGGTACTACAAAATTAATTGAGAACTCTGCAAGAGCCAATTATACTATTTTGGAGAAACACAATTGATTACCAATAAGGTATTGTGTTATAGTAAGTCTCAAAGAAACTTATTCAGTTTCCAAAGTATACGCGAAAGCGGTTGATTATATTGAGACTATAAATAAAGGAAAGATTTAATATCTTCTATTACTACAACTTGTAGCGGGGTAATATGTATGTAAAAAGCTACCCGCTTTATTCTCCAGTTTGTACTGCACAAATAAAAGAATACCACAATAAAGTGGATGTTTATTGATATAAAAACCCATATCATAATAAACTTGGAGTTTATTGATAATTGCACACGTCATGGTGTAAATCTGAAGTTTATCAATATTGATAATTTATTCAGTTGGCATAATTGGTTTAGCCATATCAATTCAAGTATGATGTGCAAAAATAAAAGAGAATTCACATGGGTAAATATTAAAGAACTAGAAAGTTCTTTACGAATTCTCTTATATTGCTTGTTCTCATTAATTAATAGATCAACTAAAATTGGGATTGAATCCCATGAATGCTGGAAATATCAAAGGTGAATATGGGCCCATTCACCTGCCATGTATACCACATAAGATGCATCTCTGAGATGGTTACATGTGCGATTATTAATAACCCACAACATGGTGTTTTGCGAGGTAACTTGCTCAATAATTTAATTTCGAGCATAATTTCAAGATTTTTTATTCAAGATAGTTCATCTTGATAAGTTGATTTACATCACAGTTGGTTTAACAAAATGATTTATTAAGTGCCTCCACTTAATAGCTAAACTATTGCTTATGAGAACAAAGTTATATATATCAGTTTGATATACGTTATATACGAAAGTATATTATTTTCTCCCCTCACAAGTGGTTCAAGGTCAGGAACCAAATAATTCCATCTTATTATTATTGATGTGCGGTGTATATTTTGATTAACACCATAACGCACAAAGATGGGTTCTCAAAGTTGAGGAAACAAGTTAGTTTTTCTAACATGAGGGGGAGACAAGATACAACAGTTGAAAAAAAGTTACATGGAATGAATTATCATTTATACATCTAGATCCTCGAATAAAATAATATGAACTTGAAGTTCATAAAAGGATAATTCATGTGCAATTTGTTGCAAAGATGCCAGAGGCATTTGCTGACCCAAAGAAAGTAACTATATCTCACTGCAAATGCTCCTATTAGAATAAGTCCTAGAAGGACAAAGTCTATGGTACGCTTGAAGCGTATAGACAAATCGGTTTCAAATAAACTTCTTGATAAAGAAGATGAGCAAATGATCTAAATGATCATAATAAAGGAGGCAAGTGATCTAGAAGATCACATGACATAACACTTCATAAAATCTCAAGAGAGATTTAGGTACCTGAAAATATGAATGAAGAGATCTCTATGTTATGTCTTTATGAAAAATAAGGAGGTTGGAACCGATATAAAATGTTCGTCGACGACATCTATGATAGCGCTAAGTATAGATGAGGATCTTAAATCTAGATAAACAATTCAAGTAGAATTGGTTTCATATGAAAGACATGTTGTTTTGGACCTGCAGTTCAAACACTTGAAAGTATAAAGTCAATAGTGTGTGCAATCACTTTTATTTATCTTATATGTCTAGCATGACATGAAAAGTTGATATGCATCTAAAGTCTATTTAATTGGCTTATTTGACTATACTTATATGACAATCCCCAAATGATTTAAATTGCTTGAAGCATATACAATCTTGATCTTGAAGTACCACATCCTCAATGCAATTTATGCACAAATGTATCTTGCTATACTATAAGCATGATAATGTGATAGCGAGAATACCTCCATGGAGATATTGAAGTGCCATTCTACGATATTTATGAAGACATTATATCTCTATCAAGAATGATGATTTCAAGGTGCAATATATTCATTCAAGTTAATATGGCTGATTTCTTTATCAGATATCTACCAAAGATCTTTTGAAGATGGTGCACAAGATTGGAATGCAAATGCTTAAGGATGTGAATTGATGCTCTCATCAGGGAGAGTTAATACGCGTTGTACTCTTTTTCCCTTACAAGGTTTTGTCCCACTGGGTTTTCCTTGCAAGGTTTTTAATGAGGCAACCAAAAGGCGTATTATTAGATATGTGTACTCTTTTTCCTTTCTAGAATTTTTTTCCCATTGGGTTTTATTTTAGTTAAGGTTTTAAAGAGGCACATTATCTATTGAATAGACATTCAAGGGGGAGTGTTATAAATAGAGTTCTATTTATGGTGAATGTCTATATTTAGAGAGATTCTAGGGTTTATTACTTGGTGGCTAAGTCACCTCTCCCTATAAATAGAGGGTTCTATTCTATTGTAATTCATCCCAAATCAATAAGAATTCTCTCTCTCTACTTTTCTCTGCAATACTCTTCTTCTTCTTTTATTATTTTATAACAAGTTTTAAATTATAGTCTTTAAGCTCACTATAAGTATTTTATTGGATATATAGAAATTAGAAAAATTAATAGGACGGTATAATAGTTATGTTATGTTATTGAATAAGAAAGTGATTATATAAGGTAAAATTTTAATTGATTTTGACTTCCTAAATTGTAGGACTTCATATTGATTTCAAAATCCTAATATTACGGAACTATCATTAATGATAACTTTGTTCAGTGTGAAATCTATTTTTAAAGGGTAAAAAAGGCGAACAATATTTTGCTAAGGCCCTTCGTTCTTTTAATATAGTATAGATATAGATTTACTTTGGAAGTCAAGAAACTCCAGACGGACTTGTATTCATATTAGTCGCAAGAGTAATTTTCTTTTATGTATGACCTTTACATTTTTTGTTAGAACCCGGCTTGAAAAGTCAAAGTTGAATGTCGCAAAGCCTGCACAATTTTAAAAGATCATATCTTTAATACGAAGAATACCATAAATACGACAATCCACGGGAAATATCTTGAAGACAACAAATAATAGTATTTTTAGTTTGAACCCGTAACTTGAAAATAAGAATGAGTTTAATATTAATAACTTTGAAAATTGAGTCCATAGAATTTATATCTAGATCTGCCTATATCAAAATGAACAACTGATAAATTCAATGCCCGTAATATTGTTACGAGCATAAAAGTCTATAATTTGTCCTTCACTTTCTCTCAAGTTTTTTTTTTAATTCAATGCCCATTAGAGATAATCATTAACAGATTGGTTCAACCAGTTCACATCTGATACGAATTTCTTTCTTACAACCATTAAAAAAGTACTTACTAATTTTTAGTTTGTGGCAATTATAATTTCTCCGGTTGAGAAAAAATATAACAATCAAATTCAACCATATACGTTCACCCAAACTGCAATAGCATTAAGTCCAATATAAAAACATAGAGGCGTCATATAGTTCAAAGTTAATTCCTAGAGCTGCCAAGCATGAATCAAAACTTCACATAAAGCACCATCAAATAATAAAGAAAATAAAGTAAAAAAACTAGACATACAAAAAAAATTTCAAAATGTGAGAAGCGTCAAATATCAAACTCTTATAGCTTTTACTTTTCTAATTGCCAGATAAATATATGTATTTCCTTCAAGAACACTTTCTTTCGCTTAATACCCACATAGTTCAAAGTTAATTCCCGGAAGCATTGGAACAAAAACTTCATATAAAGTACCATCAAATTATTAAGAAAATACAGTCAAGAAAATAGACATACAAAGCAAAATTTCTGAATGATGTAAGAGTCAAATATCACAATCCAGCTAGATATGAGAATCAAACCTTCCAGAATCAAATTCGATAAAGCAAGACAGTTGATAATTTGATACGTAGTATAATTGTGGGTAAACTTTAGCCGCTAACTCATGTTACGTTCATTATTAGGTTTTTATAAATGTATTTATCTAACCTAAGTATGTATTTATCTAGTCTAGAGTTAAAAGGCAAACTTTAGTTAATTTTTTTTTTTGGTAATTAATTATTTTATTAATCACCAAGGATTGTTCTTTACAAAGCCATAGTCCAGCTTATACTCAGCTGACTATCTAATCTTCCTCTACTGTACTAATTAAAATAGACCTATGATAACTATTCAACTATAACAAAAATTGCTGCATATGATTCCTAGATCTAAGGCTTGCTCTAACATTACAAATATAAGCTAGTTCTCTTGCTAAGGCTTCACTATTGCAGTATCTCTTCTCAAATATACGTGTGTTCCTTTCCATCCATATTGCATATGATATTTCAGTGATCACCATCTTGAAGATACTGGCTCTACTTGATCTCCCCTTAGCTTTGCTGATGACCCATTGAAGGTGTTGATCCCAGTTGTGACTCTTTAGATGATCTTCTTGAATCCATTGCATTACTTGTTTTCATAAGCTTTCTGAGTATGAGCATTGCAGAAATAAATGATCTCTTGTCTCTATATGTTCTTGGCACAAAACACACTGTTGGTTAATGTTCATTGCCCACTTAGCCAGTCTATCCATGGTTGGTAGTCTTCCTTGTAGCAATAACCATAGATTAAACACAGCTTTTGGTCGAGCAGAATTCTGAGAGATTAGGTTCTTCCAGCTTACTCTTGGCAGATCTCCTATAAGCTGAAGGTATATTTGTCTGATGGAGCACCTGAGATCATTTGAGCGTTGGACTTGTTGTAGGATTCCTCTTGAGGCAATTATTCTTCTGACCATCCAGCTAGCCTGTTTTGGAATTGGCATAGTCTCTATTTGCTGTTGTTTCACATAGAAAGCATTGATCCACCTAATCCACAACTTGTCTTCTTTATGAGCTAAATCCCAGCATACCTTAGCAATTGCTGCCTTGTTCCAGATTAGAAAGTTAATGATGTTCATTCCACCAGCAGATTTAGGAGTGCACATTCTCTCCCATGAAACATAAGCTTTTTTAGTGATGGTGTTAGATCCAGACCATATAAAGCTTCTGCAAATTGCTTCAATCATCTTCAGCACTTTGACTGGAATAAGGAATAGTTGAGCCCAATAAGATTGAATGCCAAATACCACAGATTGAATTAACTGTATTCTCCCAGCATAAGATAACTTCCTGGCAGTCCATGAAGAGATCTTGGCAGTAATTTTCTCAACTAAAGGTTGCCATTGGATCAAGGCAATTTTCTTGGTGGACAGAGGGATGCCTAGATATTTAAATGGTAATTCTCCATGCACAAATCCAAGGTGATCAACAATCTGCTTCATCACTTCCTGCTTCACACCCCCAAAATAAACTGAGCTTTTACCCAAATTGGCCTGTAGTCCAGAAGCTTCAGAGAATTGGGAAAAGTATTGGAACATGGCAATAATAGAAGGTAGATCCCCTTTGGCAAAGAGAAGCAGATCATCAGCAAAGCTCATGTGAGTGATACCCAACTTTTTGCATCTTGGATGGTATTGAAATATGGCTTCTTTCCTCAGTTCAGCAAGTGATCTACTAAGATACACCATAACTATTGCAAACAGGAAATGAGATATGGGGTCTCCTTGCCTAAGCCCCTTTGCAGCTTCAAATGGTTCTGTAGTTTCTCCATTGATGGGCACAGTAAAGCTAACTGTTGTAATGCACTCCATGATCCAATTAATGAATCTGGTAGGAAAGCCAATCTCTTCCATCACCTGTTGTAGGAAGATCCATTCTACTGAATCATATGCTTTCTAGAGGTCAATTTTGATCATACATCTGGGGGATATGTGGGATCTAGTATAGGACTTGACTAGTTCATGAGCAAGGATAATATTATCAGCTATCTTCCTGCCAGGATGGGCTTCACAAATGATATGTGGCATGACCTTTTGGAGTCTAGTAGCTAGGATTTTAGAAATCATTTTATACAGCACTGAGCAGCATGCAATAGGTCTATACTCCTTGACAGTGGTGGGTTTGGGAACTTTAGGTATCAAGGTGATTGTGGCACAGTTTATTGGTTTATACATCTTGGAGGTGAGAAAGAATTCCTTGATAGCTTCTGTGACTTGCCTGCTGATAATACTCCAGGTTTTCTTGAAAAAAACAGCATTATAACCATCTATTCCTGGGGCTTTATCATCTCCAATGGCTTTAAGACTCTCCACAATTTCAAGGTCAGTTACTTCTGCACAGAGATCCAGTCTTTGCTGCTGAGATAGTAAGGGGCCATTAGCCATGTACTCTCTATTTATAGCAGGAAGGGATGCTGCTGCTGAACCCATAAGTGACTTGTAAAAATTCAGAATTTCCTTTTTTATATCTGCAGGATCATTTAGTTTTTCACCCAGGCCATTTGTAATTTCTGTGATCTGTTTTCTTTGTGTTCTTTCTTCAGGACTGCAGTGAAGTACTTGGTATTAGAGTCTCCAAGTTGAATCCATTTAGCTCTTGCCTTCTGCTGAACCACACTTTCTTCAATTAGAGACCACCTTTCCAACTTTAGGATTATCTCTTTTTCTTCCTGTAACAATGCATCAGAATATGAACTTGCCAGTTGTTCTTGAACTTCCTTCAACTCCTGTCTGGTATGTTCTATCCTCTGAGCAATGCTCTTGAATTCCTTAGCATTCAAAGCCTTTAAAGGGCCTTTCAACGCTTTGAGGTTGGACCAAATTGCTTTCATATTTCCAGGCTTATTTGGTAAGTTCCAGCTATCTGCCACAGTTTGTTGAAACTTATCATGATCAACCCATGCATTAAAGAATCTAAAAGGCACTTTTCCCTTCCAAGAGTAATCTGCTAGAATCAGAATCATAGGATTGTGGTCAGATATTTGAGGTTGACCATAAATTGTTTCCACATGACTCCAATTCATCATCCACTCATAGTTGCCAAATACTCTATCCAATCTGCTACATACTCTATCTGCTCCAGGCTGTTTGTTTGTCCAAGTGTAATAATCTCCTTTCCAAGGTAGTTCTGATAGTCCTGCTTGCTGAATACAATAGCTGAACTCTTGGATCTCTGAGTGGTTAACAGGATTGTATGATTTTCTGTCATTGGGATATAACATAGCATTGAAATCCCCTGCTACTTGTCACGACCAAGATCCACTACGGGTCGTGATGGCGCCGGACACCGCTGTCAGGCAAGCCAACTAAATCACCAATTAAATTCTCTTTTTATAACTTTGAAAACCTAGGAGTTTTACTTCCATTTTTCACATATAAAACAATTTCTGTTTCAATTCAAATGAAGAAATTAACTATTAATACACATCTTCAAAGAAAACCATCCCAGAACCTGGTGTCACAAGTGCATGAGCAACTACTGGTAAGAAAAATAAAATACAAATGTCTGTCCGAAATGCAGTGGACAGAGAATCAATAAATAAAGTACTGGAAGGGGACTACTCTAGCTGCGGGTCGTCTCGAACAATGCGGCTCACCAAGTCCCCAAATCATCTGTGCTGCTACCTAAAGTAACATATACCTGTGCAACAAAAATGCACAGAAGTGTAGTATGAGTACGTAATCAACGTGTACTCAGTGAGTATCCCGCCTAACCTCGAAGAGGTAGAGACGAGATGGTCAACCTGGACACTCACTAGCGGTCCAATAATAATATATTAAATGTGTGGGGAAATCAAGGATTCATATAACATATTCTAATTCACAAAGCTGTAAAACAAGTAAACACCTTTTAACCATTAGCAAAGGATTTTCAAGATTTTAATTTTCTTCATTTAATGAGTTCATCTCAAGCCATGAAAGGCAATGTCATCATTTAAGATTCCTCATGCATCAATATATAAAAGATATCATGCGCAAATCATACCGAGGCGACAACCCGATCCAACAGAAAGTAAATGTGCACTTGCCGAGGGTCGACTGCGCGCCTATAGATGCATCTATTAATCTGCCGAGGCGTTCGGACCGTTCCAAAATAAACACACACAGATAGACAGTCAGTCAATAAGTCAACATGGAGCAATTATCTAAGAAAGGCCATCTTTCTTTAAATACTCTGAGGAAGCGAAGCTTAAGTCTTTTTAGAAATCCATTTATAAATTTAATGTGATTTAAGCAATTCAAACCCTCAAAGGGTTCACAATTCATCCAAATATAACATGCTCAATCAATCAAGTAAGAACTTATCAGGGAGTGTTTATCGATATATATATATAAATTCCTCTTTTAACAAAATTTTACAAGTAAGGTTAAATCTCTTTGGAAATTCATTTACAAATTCCATGTGACACAAGCAACTTGAGCTATCCAAGAATTTACAATTAATTCAAGTATTCATGCTTTTGGGTCCTAGATACCCGTACAATAGCAAATAGTAGCTACACAAGTATTCCTCGTGCGTACGTAGCCCCCGCAAATAGGAGCACATAACCAATTTAACTCACCTATGGGGTAAATTCCCCCTCACAAGATTAGAAAGGAGATTTACCTCGCTCCGAAGACTCATAACCGGCGTTCTACATTCTTCCGAAGGCTTGAACCAACGCACATTGCTCCAAAACTAGCCAATTAACGACAAACTAATGAGAATACTCTCAATTACTTGTTAACAATGCAAATTATACCAATTCCCAACTCTGCTTAGTGAAATGACCAAAAATGCCCTCGGGCCTACGTGCCCGGAATCCAAAATTTCTCGAAGACAAAGGTTACCCATGACCTTAGGAACTCACATATATGATTTTCTCTTAATTCCATACTCAAAATCGTAGCTAAATTCCAAGAATATGATTTTCTAGGTTTTCCACCAAAACCCCACTTTTTATACTAATTTTCACGCCTAAATCCATGTATAATTGATATATTTAGCTCAAAAGCTAGTATAGATTACTTACCTCATGACAAGTGAAAAAAATGGCGTCTCCAAGCTGCTCCCAATCGACTCCAATGGAAGAAAAATGGGGTTGAAATGAACTCAACCCCGAACTTAAAACATCCTCACTGCCCCAGTCATTTCCGCTTCAGCGGGACCCTGCCCGCTTCCGCGGTTCCGCTTCTGCGGACCGCTTGCCACTTCTGCGGCTCCCCTCCACACCAGGTCTTCCGCTTCTGCGGTTCCGCATCAGCGGATCAAGGGCCGCTTTTGCGGTCCTGGCTGCCCTCGCCCTCGTCCACTTCTGCGGGGCCGCTTCTGCGGGGCCGCTTCTGCGGTCCCATTTCCGCAGAAGCGGAAATACCAGACCCCTTCAGCTGTTCTTCAACTTCCAAATTTGATCCGTTAACCATCCGGAATCCACCCGAGGCCCCCGGGACCCCAACCAAACATACCAACCAATCCCAAAACACATTACGGACTGGCTCGAGGCTTCAAATCATATCAAACAACGCTAAAATCATGAATTACACCCCAATTCAAGCTTTACGAACTTTGAACTTTCCAACTTCTACTTCCGATGCTTAAACCTATCAAATCACGTCCGATTGACCTCAAATTTTGCACACAAGTCATATTTGACATTACGGACCTACTCCAACTTCCGGAATCGGATTCCGACCCCGATATCAAAAGTTAACCTCCGGTCAAACTTCCCAAAAACCTTCAAATTTCTATCTTTAGCCAAATGGCTCCAAAATGACCTACAGACCTCCGAATTCACTTCCGATCGCGCTTCCAACTCCAGAATCACCATACGGAGCTATACACAGTCTCGGAATCCCAAACGGACATTGATAACATTAAAATGCACTTCAAACCAAACTTATGAAATTTCTTCTAAAACTGCTAACTTCCACAATAGGCGCCAAAACGCTCCCGGGTTATCCAAAACCTGAACCGGGCATATGCCCAAGTCCGGAATCATCATACGAACCTGCTGGAACCTTCAGATCCTGATTCCGAGGTCGTTTACTCAAAAATCCAATCCTAGTTCATTCTTTCAACTGCAAGCTTCCCAAATGACAATTCTCTTTCTAAATCAACTCTGAACTTCCCGGAACTTAATTCCGACCACGCGTACAAGTCATAATACTCGAAATGAAGCTGTTCATGGCCTCCGACTGCTGAACGGAGCGCTAGGACTCAAAACGACCGGTCGGGTCGTTACACTTACTAACCATGCATCTGTAATTAGTTATTGTAGAGTGATGAAGCTTTTCCCATAAAGACCTCCTTTGCTCTATCCCATTGAATCCATAAACCACAGTGAGATAGCAATTGATATTTCCCCTTATACTTCTGACTAGGCAATGTATCATTTGAGGATCATCCTGGAGTCCAGTAATATTAAGTATATTAGTATCCCATAGTATCCATATTCTCCCATTTCTAGCTTCATTGTAGTTTGTTAGTAAGCCCCATCCAGGAACCAGCAGCTTAGCAATTCTATGAGCATTTGCCTCTTTGACCTTAGTTTCTACCAGGCCAACTAGGTTTATTTTATTACTCCTAATGTACTCCCTAACTTCCTTCTGTTTGTACCTTTTATTTACACCTCTAATGTTCCAGAACAACCACTTCATTGTTGATTGATTGGTCCACCTCTATCCCCCGGTGGCACTTCATACTTGCCATTGGACACTGCTTCAAACCTATTACTTACAGGGATAGGTGATAAGGGAGGGAAATTAAGGAGATTGAATTCTGGGCTTTGAACTTTTTTCCCTTTATCTTCCTGTTTCTCCATGGCTGGTATCAGACTTAGTAGCTCATTGGGCTCTATGGCTATCTGATCTTCATTCAACTTGTTTGTATGATCATGTTGTGGTGCTGATGATGTGGTTTTTTTGTGAGTAGCAGCAATAATGGCAGGTGCCTTGGTTCTCCATTCTTGAGTAACTTTTGTTTTCTTCAGTTGATTGGGTTGGTGAGTAGTTGGTTTCATTTGGGTTGGACACTTGTGGCCTACAGTTTGGCATTTCTCACAAAAGGAAGGCTTCCAATCATAGATCACATCTTGTAAGAACTTCTTCCCATTTGGTTCCATCACCCATATTTCACTTGGCAACTCTTTGGTGACATTAATCTCTATAAGCATCCGAGCATAGGATACTCGAGTTTGTTTAGTTGTACATTCATCTGCAAAAATAGGCTTCCCTAATACACTTGCTATCCTACTTAAAGATCTCATTCCCCAGCAGGACATAGGAAGTTTAGGAAACTTAACCCACAGTGGGATATCAGTAGGGAATTCCTCAGTGAAATCAAAGTCAGGGGTCCAAGGTTTGAGAATTATAGGCCTATTAGCTATAGAATAAGGCCCAGCATAAAGGATTTCCTTAGCATCTTCCATCGTTTTGAATCTGATTATGTAGTAGCCTTCATCATGATAGAATAGATCTGGTTCTGGAACATGTGACCAGTGAAGGTTAATATATCTTTTCATCGCGTTAAATCCTGGACCATCTCCTAAAATGTATGCAATTAGCGCACATTTCCACTTCTTCTCTTCCTCCTCTACCTCTAATTTGTTCAATTGCACTATTGGTTGTCCATCTACAATTAGAGGTGGTATGTAATCTAGTGGCATACCATTTGTTGCAAATCTGTTACCCTGAAAGAGATTTGACCATGCTTGCTTAGGCTCCTCAAGTTTTCTGTTGATGATCACAGGTTCCACCGGTACATCTGTTGGCTGAGCTTGGTTGTGCACTGGATTTTGCATGGTAACTGTTCCATTGATAGCTTCATTCACCAGATCTGATACTTTTTCAATTGAAGCTGGGGAGACTAGATCCAGTTTCTTTAAGACGGAGGATTGGTGCGATGCAGATACGATGGAGCATATAGCACCTGCAATTGATGAAGATGAGCTCAGCACTGTTGTTGGAGGAGTGTTTACTGGGGTTAATTTCTCCATAACTGGTTGCTTGACTGTAGTGATAAGGTTCTCGATAGCTGCTAGTGGGTTTTTCCGTGGGCGTCCTCTACCTCTTCCTCTCCCTCTCGCCATGGCTACAAGCTCGGCGTACGTTTAACTAACGTGCGCCGAGAGCATTTTTGAGGAGGAGTGTTTATTGGCACTTTAGTTAACTTTAAACTGCTAATTCTTAGGAAAATAGTTAATGACTGTTTTGTCTAGTGTAAAATCTATTTAAAAGGGGTAAAAAAAGGCGAACGATATTTCGCTAAGGGCCTTCGTGCTTTTAATGTAGTATAGATAATTATAGAATTGCTAAGTTTAATTTTCAAATTCAATCAAACTAGTTATTTAGATTTTATTTTAAAGTTGTTTCCTCAACTTCTCCACCTGCTACTTTAACTCCACCGAGTACTTAATACACAGAATGCACCTACTTATTAAAAAAAATCTTTTCAAATTTTACTTTTGCTTTTCTAAAATTCTACTTATTAATTAAGAGAAGAAGTTATTCTTACGGCAGGCAATCAAAGGTACATAGCAGGTGAGAAACTTGAATATTACTACTAGTGCAAGAATAAGTGTTTTCATCACATGAATAATGTTTTTACTAGGGAAATTGACACTTTCAATTGGATGATGTTTTTACTAAAAGTTGATTGTCCTTACGAGAACAAATTTCGTCATGATAAAGAACTAAAGAGGCGTTCTAATTGGAGGTATACTAGGAAAAATAAACCGAAGACAGAGTATGGTTAGTACTTTTCACGTGTTTGGTTGACAATTTTATTTTCAGCATAACTTATATCTTACTATATTTATAAATGGCTTATAAGAGTTTTATATTTTATCGATATAAAACTGTTAGGTTTCTTACGTTGTAATTGAATTCTTAACTTCTATTGATATAATCTTTCTGGTAGTTGATGTATCTCAAATTATAATGATTGATATTACTGAAATAAACAAGTTCGTACCATATGCTGAACTTGAAAACCATGGTAAAGAAACTATTTGATTCAGGGGCGGAGTTATAGTGTTGGTCGCGAATAACAAACTTCAAACTCTGTATTTGTATTAAAAAATTTAATAAATATATATAAATTATTGATCACGCCCAACTATGCCTTATAAAAAGGATTAAGCGGTCGCTGCAAATATAATCCGGTTTACAAGTCCGGAGTCGAATCCCACAGAGAACTAAGGTTTAGCTACAACTGTTCACTATCACCAAGAAGACAAGCTTGAACAATTCCTAACTTATAGATATTAAGATTCTTGTGTTTAACTAATTAACTAACAAATTAAAATAGTAAATTAACAACTAACGATACTGAGGGTTAGAGAAAAGATTAAGGAGGTCTAGAGTTATGATTTCCCCTATTGTCGGAATCCTTCCCGCTATGTCTTCTATAATTTCGCCTAAGTATTCTCTACCGATCATGAGCACTCTTATTGCCGTAAATCTCTCCCGAGTAATTACGACAATTTACTAGACGCACTCTCCCGAGCTACGCTAGCTGGCTTTTAATACAGCTCACTTCAGATCGCACCCAAGGCTTCGTTATCCCTAATCCCGCCTTTAAATCCTCGGTTATTGATCCCTCATATACTTTGGGAGTGGTGTTGTTCAACAATTACCTAAATATGCACTCTCTCCCGAGTTATGCATACTAAATAGGCACAGCTAATTGAGAGCTCTTCAACCAACCACAATATAAACGTAGTTGAACAAATAGAGAAAAGCTATGGCTCAATTATATAAAAACATAACAAGAATTTATCCTACAAAAGGTTCTATCAAAACTCTAGATAACAAATTAGCTATTCATAATAGTATGTAAAACTACGATACTAAAAGTCATAACCAACAATGAAAAATAGGAAGAGGAAGGAAAAAACTCGTAGAAGAATTCTCGCCTTGCTCCCAATGTGTTCTTGCCTCCAAGGGTGTTGTCTAACCCTAAAGTAGTGTCTCCTCGCCTCCTTAGGTTTAATTTATGTCTCAAAATATGTCCCCTTCTTGTTCTTGGCCGGCCTCCTTTGTTTAATATAGGGTTTAGGACTTAAAATCCCATGTTTTGCACTTTATTCCCTGAAATNGTGGCACTTTATATTATTATGCCTGCTTGTAACTCTGCAGTAGATTGTTTGAGCAGATTTCCCAGCTACTGTAATGTCATAGTACTGTGGATCCCAAAGTACCAAATTCTCCATTTATTGCATGTTCATAATTGTATTGAACTTGCCATCCAGGTGTTATTAACTGTGATATCTAAGTTGCTTTCTCCTTCTTTACTCTTGTTTCCACTATCCCCACTAGTTTGATATTGTTCTCCTTTATGTAGGTACCTAACTCCTTCTGTTTGTATCTCTTGTTGGTACCTCTAATATTCCATACCATCCAAGACATGTCAATGTTGGGGTTGCCCACCTATATCAGGTGGTTTTTGAAATGCTATCACAGCTGTACACTGGCTAGCTTGTGCCCTTTGTTTCACTGGAGACATTATTGCTTTGGCATAGGTCATTTGATTATCATCAGCCTTCATTTTCCCTTTATCCACTTGCCTGCTTGTCTCTATTGCTTCTCCATCTTTGTGAGTTTCCTTGTTTTCAGATGGCTTAGGTACACTTAAAACTTCCTTGCTAATTACTTCATCTTGTTTCTGCTCCTCTTCATTTATTGTAACTTGAGCTGGTTCCTTTGTTCTCCATATTTGTTTAACTGCTGGTGGCTTCCTATTCCTGATCTGGGGAATTGGCTTGTCATTATCCTTTGAAATTCTGCTACAATTGTGCCCTGCCTTTAGACATTTTTCACAAAACTCAGGTTTCCAATCATACTCAACTGCTTGTTCAAACATCACCCCTCCTTCATTCATGATTGGAATACTTGTTGGTAGAGGCTTTGTAACATTCACTTCTATCAAAATTCTAGCATAGGAGATTCGCGTTTGTTTAGCAGTACACTCATCTGCAAACATAGGAATCCCTATTGTGTTTGCTATTCTGCTCAGTGAGTTTCCACTCCAACAGTTCATGGGTAATTTTGGGAATCTTACCCATAATGGAATATCTGTTAAAAATTCAGCAGCAAAATCAAAATATGGTGACCAATGCTTCATTATCATTGGTCTTCCATTCATAGTATAAGGCCCAGCACACATAATTTCCTTCATGTCTTCCAATGTTTGGAATCTCACAAGATAATAACCCTCATCATGATAGAACAAATCTGGCATGGCAACTATGTTCCACACCTGGTTGATGTATCTCTTCATGGAATTGTAGCCTGGCTTCTCACCCAATACATAGACAATCAACGCATTCTTCCATTTCAAATTTTCCTGCTCAATCTCTGATTTCTCCAGCTTAGCTACCAAATTCCCTTCTACAATTGCAGGAGTAATATAGGTCAATGTCATACCGTTGGCTGCAGATCTATTGCCTGTGAGTACATTAGCCCAGGTAGATTCTTTAGATGTAGCTTGTTTTTGCTCTTTATTCATCAATGGAACAGTATTGCCTGCTGGTGTCTTAGCTGCATGGTCCTGTTCTTTGCTCAATGGAACAGTAATCTCTCGATTTGCAGGTGGTGTGATGCTTCCTCGTAGGTCGACATGCACCGGGATTGGAATCTGATTTGCTTGTTTCTGTTGTTGCCTAGCTGATCCTGAAGCTTCTCCATGGCAGATCTGTGTTGAGAGTACAGATCCAAGCTCCTTCGATGCTCCAGGAATGTTAGTCACCTTTGATGTTCCAGAAATGGATTCCATGAACTTTGTTGCGCTCCTTTCCAATGTGTTGAGCTTAGGAATTTTGTCATCTACTCGAATTTGTTGCTTTCTAGGTCGCCCTCGTGCCTTCTTTCCAGCCATGGCAGATCCGGCGCACGTTAGCTTAACATGCGCCGAGAGGACTTGGGGAAGAAAACTTAGACATTACATATTTCTTTCCAAAAGAATAAAAGCCATAACCAATTAACCATAAAGTTAGCAAATATCCGCAAAAGAAAACAAGTAGCGGATGGTTCTCGTGGTTTCTCTTTGGGGCATCAAAGTAATCGAATATTTTAGATTTCTCCTAATTCTTTATTAATTAGATATTAAATTTGCATGTACATAAAATTAATAGATTTTAAGCATAAAAAAATAATCTGATGGTTGTTTGAAAGAAGGAAACACTAATTCCTTTTTCCCTTCCCTCATTATAAATTTGTATACTTATAACAATTATCTATATCTATCTATTCCCTTTAATTTTGAGTATAAGTTAATCAACATGAAATTATCTCTTTAAAAAATTATTAAACCAACCTAAATATCCAGAATTTTAGCAAGAAAGAGAAGACAAATGAAAAAAGTGCATTAACTTCAATGATAACTAATAACTAAAATTCTCAAGGTCCATAATATATATTGAAGTACTATTCTTGTCCAAGTGGAAATGGTAAAGGGATTAGCTTGATGAGTTCTTGGAGTATATTTGTCATGCTACTCAATTAGAGATATTTAATATCGCATGAAAGTTATATGATAATTATCAAGTATATAAATTTATAGTTAAATTAGGGTAAGAGGCACTTTAAAGTGTTCTTATGCAAGTAGAATTGTAGAACCAATAGGAAATACCGATTCAAATAGTAAAATAATTGAGTTAAAAATTGAGTTCTTATAAGAATTGATGATACTTTTAGAAAAGAAGTTTGGAGAAAAGACTGAAATAGTAGAATGAAGTAGCATGACAAGAGAAGACTCCTAGGTTTACCGTGAACCATGAGTTTCTACTCTTTTTTTTTGGAATATTTCAAAACCTTATGTTTATTAAAAATAGAAGTAGGGTAAACGCCGTAAAATTTTATTTTAAGGGAATGAATAGAAAAACAACCAACTTATTTTGAATTTTTTGACAACTTTTATTTGTATAGCTGATAAAATGAATTTGCAAAGGAATATTTTATTATACTCACTTTGAGATATTGGTTTTTTGTCGGTTTATTTTCTCATTGAGCTGCTTTTCAATGGGGATACAGATACTTGATGTTGTTTAATTCATATATACTTTCACACTATCGGTACGTATCTTCGGAAAAGTCCATTAATTTGTTCTAAATCATCCTTTAGGCATATTTAGTTGGTAACTTCCTAATTATTGATTCCAATTCTTCAAAAGCATCGTTTGATTTCAAACATCTTTCAGTTGAAGGAACTATATATCATGTTTTTTATTATTTGAGTTTATTTTATATATGTTGTATGCATGATAATTTTGGATTTTACATGCCCTTTAGTGATTAATACGAGATAATTATGTGCAACGCCCGTATATAGAAGAGGACACAACTGGAAATTGTAATAGAATTTGTACTTAGTATTTAAGATTTTACCTGAAATATGCATAATTTGTAATGGGTTCTAACAATTTTTTTCCTTTTTTTTTAATTTCCAAAAACGGGTATTAACTATTTCAATAGTTTTAGTTTGATTAGGATTAAAAGGGTTCTTCGTCAGATTTTGTTATTCTCTTACTTCAATTTTAAAGCAAGATTCATTGCCTAAATAATGGATAAAATATCCTCCTTTTTTTTTTAACATGTTTCTTCACATAACTTTGTAGGTTATATTAGCCAAAATAATGTAAATAAAATTCTACTAAAATACTACTTCCGGATGAAATAGACTTTCTATATTGGAAATTTGATGTTGGCCGTGAGTTGGGTCTTCCGGGGAGCTTTCTCTTTAGTTTATTTTAAGCTCTTTTTTCTACTCTTTCTTTTTTTAATTTTAGACGAGGCAAAGAATAATAAGTTAATCAAAGAAAATATAGAGTAAAAGAACTTATTATTCTTATCATGTGAAAATTGTAACAAATTAATTATATATTCTTCAAAAGCTAACTATTTTTTTATAAATAGTTTTGTGTCGGATAAAATTATAATATATAAAGATTTATAGTTAAGTAATGATAGATTTCTTAAAATTTATAATGAAATTTCATAATAAAGATTTATTTCATTAAAGATTCAATTCCATGTCATAATAACTTTTGAAAAAAATATCAACCAAAAATTGTTATTTTCCTACGATTGTAACATTCAAAATAAAAACAATAACATGGCAACTCCAAAACGTTCACATTGTTGTGTTAGATTTAAAATGCTAAGTTTATTTTTTTTACTTTTTTCTTTCAATATATAATTGGGGGGAATTAAAGGTAAACTTTTCTCTAAATATATTTTGCTTCTTTTTTTTTTTTTAGTGTTGTATTGTCCGGAGATATTTAGATAACGATCGATGGATTTATCAAGAGATATTAGATTGTTAGTACACACGTCACAGAGAAAAAGAGAAGAAAAAAACGAACAAAAGACATGTACCAACTACTTAGAACTTTCTTTAGTTGTTTTAAACCACCAAAAGTTGATTGATTTTAAGATTAATCAAGACTGTTCAAAAAGATCGAAATATCCAATATTAATTTTTTATTATAAAATCTTGAAAGATTATTTTAATGTTGTCGTAAAACCTTAAAAAGCTGAATTGAATCAACAATCAGGTAAAACATTTAAATTCAACAATTAACTTTATTATGTTGCTTATTAAATAAAAAATATATAATTCTAACATAATATTTGTACTTACTGTACTACTGAAAAAGGAAATATTAATAGACTATTGTGAAATAGACAATATAAACCAAATCATGCTCCAACAGTTTATCAAATGTGCTATGAGCTGAAGACATGAACAAAACAGAAAAATATCTCGATTTGGTTGAATTACTAACAATAAGGCATGGTAAATATTTATACTCCAACAAAATTATTTGTTTTTTTTAATTTAGCCTATTAGTGATGAACCATAAGGCCCCTCTTCATTAGAGACTTACTTACTATTAATAGAAAAAAGTTTCAAAACATTCAAAGGTTGCGAAATAACTATTAGTAAACTTAGGTAACAATATTTTAGAATATTTTGGTGAAGCAATCTTCGATCTTCTAAGTAATATAAGTTATCCAAAATTTATTAATAATTATATTAGTGCATTGTAACCCAATCGATGTAAGAAGGTTGTAGGAACATATTATGAAGACATGTTAGGTGACTTTTGAAAGATACATGACAATTCATCTAATAATCAACATTTGTGTGCATTAAAAATTATTAGTTATTTATTAGAGAGCACGAGCAATAGTGTAGAAAATATGACATACCAAAACTTGATTAGGGGCTAGATGATTCATCGCACAGAGAAATAATTGAGGAAAATTCATAAAAGTACATATGAAAAAAATTCAATGCACAATCAAAGCTAAACCTTGATCAGGAGCACGTTTTCAAGACTATATTCCAACAAGATGATTATGACAAAGTATAATTATTTTTTGTCGATGGATTTAAAAAAACTGAAAACTATTCCCATATCGTGATTACTAGCAAAATTATGAGGTATAATAGCCTTAGCAATATAAATAAGCGGTGTAGAAATATGATTTAACCTAGGGTCGCACGACTCACTCAAAATTTGACATTCCTCTTTAAATAAATGAGACAACCATCATAAATATGTGAAAGCAAAGGATGATATTGAATCGACAAGAAAAGCACAATTGATAATATGGGATGAAGCACCTATGGTGAAGCGTCAGACAGTTGAAACAATTGTCATGAGCTTTAGATATCTAACAGATGTCGATAAACCGTTTGGCCAAGAAACTTGATTTTTGAAGGTGATCTCTATCAAGTACTATCCGTAGTTCTAAAATCGATGAGAATATATATTCATACATATAATATCAAATGAAAGGCTAATAAAAAAATATGCGGGGAAGAAAACACTCAACATCTAGTGAGTTCAACTCACTTCAAGTGAAGATAAGTATACAATTAGCATGACTTGGTCATTCTCCAATCTAATTGAGTTTCAAGCGCAATTGTAATAATAGTGCTGAACATTTCTTCATAAGTGATATATTTCATATTAAATTAAAATACAAGCTATGCAAAATACATGAATAAGAAAAAGATTATGTTAACTTGAAGAAATGAATATGTCGGTCAACAAAATAAGATGTTGATTACTAATATATAATTTATCAAAATATTTAAATTATTCTAATTTTATAAAACTAATTGACTAATAATATACGTGCAACGCACGTTTATAGAAACTAGTAAAATCAAAAGTCTAAAAGGGGAAAGATCCATTACTAGTACTAGTATAGTACATTAATTCAAAAAACGCCGGGGACTTGTTTGTTTAATTTTAAAAGTTGACTAAAACAGAAGAGTTGAGAACGGACAAAGGCAACCGTGGACAGACGAAATCTCAGGAACCCAATCGCAGAAGAAACGACGACTGTTTACCTCAATCAAACCAAAGATCCTCTACAACTACGCCCCTTCGTCCAAATATCGAATCTCATCATTATCACTCTTTCCCTCCCTAGATTTCCTCAATCTCAATCTTCCCATGTAACCCATTACTGTATCATACGGTACCTCCCTCATTTATTTAATACCCCATATATCCCCACAAAAAAAAAAAAAAAAACAATCACCTTGTAGAAGAAATCGACGATCAATTTCTGGTTTCAGGTTGAATATCGTCGATGAAACGGCACTGGGTTATCCTGGTCTGTATTTTACTGTTAGTTTTTGGCTTTACGGGCTTGGCGAGTGAGTTATTGAGCTTGCCCAGTAGTCCAATTGAGGGAATTTCCGATGAGGTTACACTAGCTCCGGCGAGGAGGAATCTGTTGTCAGAGTTGAGGTTAGTTTCTGTTCTTGCTATTTTGAGGATTTCATATTCTACTCATTTGGATTTATTGCTGGTATCATATGGTAATTTTTTTTAGTAATTGTGCAAAGATATAGGGATTTATGGAGCTTCTGTAGAAAATTCTTAGCTACTCCATGATTTTATTTTATTAGAATTTTGAAATGGCTCAAGATTTAGCTTTATTATTACCTTTGGAGGTTCTTTTTATGTTTTTATTTCATTTTCTACTGATCATAGTTTGGTTTTGGTTCAAATTTTCCCTTCAATTGCTTTTTACATGTTTTCTTATGCTTCTTGAGAATAAAAAAATTGGATCATTGTAAATATGCTCCAATTCTACTTAGGGTGTGTTTGGCATGAAGGAAATGTTTTCGTGGAAAATAAGTGTTTTTCTTACTTATTACTGGTGTTTGGTAACTATGCAGAAAATATTGTCCCAAAAGCATTTCTGTATAATTTACTACAAACACTATGAGGGTGGTGAAGGGTAGGGTGTGGGGAGGATGTTGGCAGGGGCTTTGGGGGAGGTGGGTGGTGGAGGGGCGCGGGGAGTGGGGTAGTTGTTAGGGGGTGGAGCGAATGGGGGGGGGGTTATGGGGTGTTGGGGGTGGGAAGGACACAATTAGCGTGAAATCCCACGTATGGAACTTGTATTCCTTACTCCCATTAGGTGACTTCCCTGATTTTTAAGGAACTTGTTTTCCAGAACATTTGACCAACCAAACATGGGAAATTTGGAAATCATTTTCCAACTCCATACCAATCACACTCTTGACTGTATTGAACTTGTTTTGCCTGGCATCAAGCTAGCTAACCCATATTTCAGTCAAGATTTGTCCTTAGTTCGTGTTCTATTCAAACAGATGTTATTCTAGTTTCCTTATACATCCAAACTAGAAGAGTAAAGAGTTTTATGCTCTTTTTCTTTTGCCATCAGGAAATTGGATGCTTGTTCATCCCGACTTTCTTTGGTTTGCATTGCTCTATGTTCGAGAACTACAACTGTAACAATTTCAGGATGTCTGGTCTTGAAATTACAACATACTCTTGGAGGAGATCAGTTCCTATAAAAAGCAGAATCCTACTATTTGGTTATTAGTTTATGTCTTTCCCTGTAACTTACAATCTAATATGTGGAAAATGATGCTTTTTATGAGTGATGGGATAGTGTCTATTGAGAATAAGTTATTATGGATCATATGTTTCGCTACGTATAATGCTTGATGCATATTTGACTTCTCGAAAAACGAACAGGATCTAGGAGAAAAGAACACTGACAGTTCTGCTAACTTTTTTAACCCAGAAACATTCTAGTTGATGTATTTGAAGGTAAATCAACTTAATTTCTGCAAACTGGATCCATGAGCTGTAAACTAGATTCTCTTTGGAAATAATAAACTAAAATCCTTTTTATTTTTTTTTTCCTTTTTGCCTTTCTATGTTCACTTTGTGTCATGTTGGTAACTTTATATATCTGTTGTGTGCTTTCTGGTTCATTTTTTTTTCCTGCTTTGCTACACTTTCCTGAACCAGGAAACCTGAGACGGCACTGGTTGCTGAACTGGATGGTACTGTTCATTTACGGGAGGTTAAAACTGAGAAAACACTCTGGTCATTTAGATCTGGCCCATCAATCTACTCTTCTTATCAGGCTCCTATAAACTATAATGACAACAGGGAGGCATCATCTGATATAGGAAGTGGTTATTTCATTGACTGCCGTGGGGATGATTGGGAATTGTATGCACACAACAGGCTTGGCAAATTGGTATTGTCTCTAAATTTCATACTCAACGGGTCTTTTCATTATTCTACATAGATTACTCTTGCAATTTTGGTGCTATATAAGAAGAGATGATATCCACTTAACGTTGAATGATAACGAGACATGATGCATCAATTAGTGTAGTACTATCTCCGATCCATTTCCAATCTCATTTTAGCCTAACAAAATTTGGTCCGAAATAAGTGTTGCTTTAGGAAACCAAGAAGGCATTAACTTCTTTTCCAAATCTATCCTTGCTATAATAAACGATCTACAAAAATTTCTAGAACGTTGAATAGTTAATATTCATTTTGAGGAGAGAAAGACGATAATTTAGTCAAATAACCCTTAAATGGTCTTCATAGTGAGTGTGCCAAAACCTTAATGACAATTAAAATGGACCGGAGGTACTATTAATAACTAGACCTTGATCTAGACTAACAAAGTGAAATGTACATTCCCTTAGTTTGAAACGTACTCTAAACTCCCCCTTTTACCATCATGAAGGTGTTAATTTTGAGCATGATTTGACCAATATACCCTCATATCTACATATTGGTTGATTGAGAACAATTTTGGAATTGATTTAGCTACCTAAAAAGTATATAAAAGAAATATATGTGTTAAAAAAGAAGGAAAAAAGAAGAAAAGGAATGGCGACTGAGGGGCTGATATTTGCGTATTGGGTTTGAACTGGGGACCTAGAAGAGGAAAGGATAGAGACAATGGTGCTTGGCTTTTGTTTTTTTTTTTTTGGGGGGGGGGGGGGGGGGAGTTGAGGGGCGGCGATTAGCTGATGAAAGGGGCGCTGTTGTTAAGTTTAGATGTTTCCAGAATCTATTTTGCTGGCTTAGAAGGAATTCTGTAATCAGCATTTATGATTTCATTGACTTGTTGGATTCTGCTTTTGTGTAGTTTCTGTTAAAGACCTGATCCTTGTAAACTTTTGATACCTTCTTGGTACTGTTTCTTCTTGTAAAATACTTAACCTTATCAAAAAGATGAGAGGCGGACTGAAGTTGGGGGGTGGGGGAGGGTGGGATGGAAGAAGGGAGTGACATAGTGGAGGCAAGGGCAGATAGGGGAATGGAATGATGTTTGTGAGTGACGGGACGATGAAGGTGCAATAGAGTACGGTGACAACTGAGGAGTTGAGTTGAGAGCAAAAAGAAAACTGCGCTTGGTGAGGGGAGGGTTTGAGGGTGTGACGGGAGGGGCAGTGGGAGATAAGGTACGTTGGAGGTACTTATTATTAGAGAAATGAGAAATTTATTCAGCTTGCTGACTAAGATTCACTTTTATAACGACAAACATGTTTGGAAGTAGACTAACATCTTGAAATCCTTCCTGTACTTCCTGTTCATCCGCCTATAGTGTCTAATTTTTTGCTCCATATTTTTGTACAGAAACTTATGAAGAATATTGACGAGTATATTAGTTCAACTCCACAAATAGCTGAGGATGGCGGGATTGTTCTGGGATCTAAAAGAACTACTGCATTTCTGGTTGATGCTAAGACTGGCCGCCTGATTTATACATATAAGATGCCCGACTCTCCAGCAACTAACAACAATGACATTACTTTACATCATAATGGCACCATTGATGAAGAGAGTCTGCCCACATACACGCTTTACATCACCAGAACAGACTATGCATTGACATCTTTTATTCCAAACTCAGACCAAGTGTTGTGGAACATGACGGTTGCTGAAATAGGGGCTGCTTCTCTTTGCAAAGACATCGAGGATCCATTTAGTGGGGATATTCTGGATTCTGACAGATCTGAACCTGACGTACATTTCGATATGCCATTGCCATGTCAGTCAAGGGCCCTTATCCACAGACGTCGAAGTCAGCAGGAGAAGATGCTCCCGGGTGCTCATCGTCCGGAGCTCCCCTCATCAGAGACAAATGTTGATAATGCAGACACCTCCCATTTGGAATATGCTATAAAAAGAACTATGTTTGGCATATTGGTGGTGTTCATACTTTTAATCATCAAAAAGAAAAATTCAGAAGATGTTAAAACCCAATTGAAAGAAGGAATAACCAAGTCTTCTGAAAGATTGAGCACGCCAGTTCGCAATATTTTAGCCACTCTTGTGGAAGCTTTAACACGCAATTGTGATTCAGTGGCTGAAGTCAAGTTGGTTAGACAGCCCGACAACTCACATTCACCAAATGTACCTTCAAAAAGGAAAAAGTCTCGGAAGTCTGGAAAGAATGGGAGCAATGGTGAGAAAAGTGATAAAGGCCCCTCATCTGATGGTGGACTTCAGTATTCAGACGTGGATGCTGATAATAAACTGTTGCTGAACCTTATTCAACCAAGTATATATGGAAAAGGTGGACGCACTATCGGTAAGTTGTTTGTCTCCAGTACAGAGATTGCTAAAGGGAGCAATGGTACAGTTGTCCTTGAAGGAATTTATGATGGTCGTGCAGTTGCTGTGAAAAGGCTTGTCCGGGCACATCATGATATTGCCTTCAAAGAAATAAAGAATCTTATTGCATCTGATCGACATCCAAATATTGTTCGGTGGTATGGTGTGGAACAAGACCAAGATTTTGTTTATCTTGCATTGGAACGCTGCATTTGCAGCTTGAGTGACCTTATTCAGATTTATGCCGACACTACAGTAAATGCACGTCTTAATCAGAACTTGGATGCAGAATCTACAAAGCGTAGAATTCATTTGGACTATTTGAAGGGTATTATGTTGGATACTGAGTTAAGGAAAGAAAATGGTTTTCCTTCACCTTTGTTGCTCAAATTGATGAGGTTCGTGGAATTATTTCATAATGAATTTGATTTTGTGCCTCTAATTCGTGGTATACGGTGGGTTACTCTGCAACCCATTAGATGGTGACTTGAAGAAAGGATGATACTTCACAAGGAAGGGTGCTCTTTCTATTTCCTTTTTCTGTGTTTTCCTGTGTTGCATAGCACTCGTGCACAGAGGAGAGAGGGAGGAAGGGAGGGAGATGATTTTATACATCATAAATTCGTTCTTGGTATATTGTTCTATGATGCTCTTTGAGTAACTTTTTTACATATCACATGTTTTCATAGTGATTAATTAATGTGGGCATCATTTCAGGTCTTCTTGCCTGGTTAACTCCAAAAGATCATTTGCTTCCTACGATAGACTTGGCATCAGGTCTTTAGAAGTCCTTTATTTAGGGGAAGAACTAGGTGAACTTCACTTTGTTCAACTCTTGCTTATCCCGCCCACAGCGGGATAGAGCGTGGGCGGTATAGAGCAAGACACTTTGACGAGAAAATTCTCATTCTTCTGACTCATAATTTCTTGAGATAATGTCTTTATAATTAGCCTTAGCACTTTGCTCTTCATGGTTTTAGGGTTTGGTGCTTTTCCATTCGTGCTTTCTCATCTATGTTCTCTTACAGTTTTACTATTTTCTGCCTTCGGTATAATAGGTTATCTGCTACAAGATTTACTCCCTCTCTGCAGTGGGGAAAAGAAGGGGCCTGTATGACTGCTCCGTCCTTTATCAAACTTAAAAGTTTTCTGCATCTTGCATTTCTAGACTGTCATCTTGCAAAGGCCTAAACCGCTGTTTGGTTAATAAGCACTTAGAAGAATTATATTCTGTTTCCGTACATAGAAGTTGTAATCTTTGCAGCGGATTTGAACATAAAATTGGACCAATTTTCTTGTCTCTTTTAATTCCATATAGTTTTCTGAACTACAATTTGACTGGGTATGGCACGCTTTTGGTGTTCTGATTTTTTTCTGGAGGACAGGGATGTGGTATCTGGTCTTGTGCATCTTCATGATTTGGGGATCATTCATCGAGACCTGAAGCCCCCAAATGTTTTGATAACTAAGGAAAGATTCTTAGGTGCTAAGCTTTCTGATATGGGAATTAGCAAGCGCCTCATTGGAGATATGTCTTCATTGGGTCATCACGCGACAGGCAAGTAGTTGTAAAGTAGTTTTACATTAGCTGGTAGTGCATGTAAAACTTATGTTCAGTCCCTCTACCATTTATTATGCTCTGTTATCAATTAACTTGCATGACATACTGAGTATTGCTATGCGTCCATGACACTTTGTTGTCGTCCCTGCTGCTTACTGGAGAAGATTGTTTGACCGACAGTTGAGGTCATTCTCACACTAGGCTCTTCTTCTGCAGCCTCTGAGCTTTTAAATTTTCTACGAGAACTGCTCCTGCTTGCCTGAGCATCTTGTCTTTAACTTTTGTTGCTTAGATTTCCACTCTTCTTACTTGCAATGAATTTTGCAGGTTATGGAAGTTCGGGATGGCAAGCTCCTGAACAGCTTCTTCATGGACGTCAAACACGTGCTGTTGATATATTCAGTTTGGGGTGTGTCCTGTTTTTCTGTGTGACTGATGGTAGTCATCCCTTTGGAAGCCCTCTTGAGCGTGACATTAACATTACAAAGAACAAAATTGATCTTTTCTTGGTGGAACATATCCCTGAAGCTGTGGATCTCTTTTCTCATTTATTAGACCCCAATGCTGAGTTGAGGTAATAAGTGAAAATGTTTCTTTTGAGTTTATATACTAAAAAGTAAAACACTTAGCGCATGTAGCAAATAATTTTGGACAGAGTCACTTATTGGCCATAGACATTCTTGTAGCCAGTTACGGCAGGAATTTCTCTTTGAATTGCATTATTACGTTCTTACTCTAATAATGTTTATGGAGATGATTATACCCTTCTTTATCTCCCTTTATAATTGCAGCTGCTGAATGGTCATTTTCAAAGCTCAGCCAGTATTTTATGCTTATTCATAAAAATTAAGAAGGCTTACAGATTATGACAATCTAGGTGTACTTTTCAAGTTTTAGCTAAATACAACTTTCAGCTCAATTTAGTAAAGTAATACTTGGTAAATCCTGAACTACTTGACATTTTAAGTAGGCTGTGTAATTTTTCCTTCGTATCTTTTCAGAGCCGCAGAAAATCTTCTTAACCACTTGGAGAGCTCAGATTTCCTCTGAAAGCTTAAATTGTTTCAAAATCTCTAAGAAACCTCCTAATTGAGTTATTTCTTGCTGTTTGGACGAAAGAACTATTTGTTGCAATGATAGGTAAACTTCACCAGAAGAGCATCTGATGGAGCAAAGAACATGCAAAAGTTTTGATCAGTAAAAACATGTTTGTTTAATTATAGTATAGTGACTATGCTCTTATGAAATTGAGAAAAATATACCTTTTGGATTCTCAACGTCATGTTAAACTTGAAACAGACATCGTGAGAGAGACCAAATTTAAGAGGATATATCAAGATTTCTGCATATGATTTTCAATCAATAAACAATTAACATTGTAATGGAAAAACTGACCATAGTGATCTCAAGGATAAAGCGCCTGTTCTAGTAGATATACTAAGTGCAATTGCCTTTGCTAAACTCTTGTTTTTTCTTCTTCTTAATTTTTGTGTGTCCAAGACCGAAGGCCGTGGACGTGCTTGCTCATCCTTTCTTTTGGACATCTGAGATGCGATTGTCATTTCTTCGTGACTCAAGCGACAGGGTGGAACTCGAAGACAGGGAGACTTCTTCTGATCTCCTGAAAGCATTGGAAGGTACAGCACCAGTTGCTTTGGGTGGGAAGTGGGATGAGAAGATGGAACCTCCATTCATCAACAATATTGGTCGTTACAGGCGTTATAAATTCGACAGTGTTCGTGATTTGCTGCGAGTCATGCGTAACAAGCTAAATCATTATAGAGAGCTTCCCACCGAAATTCAGGTTAGTTCTGATAAATACTCCTTGTCGTTATTCAAAAGATTGGTGTATGCTTAATTCGGCAAGAACCTCCTTTGAGGATTTTATTAATGTAGATTTCAGATTGTATTTGGATTCCAGGTTTTTCAGGGTCTGATAAAATGTTGAGAGGTTATTTATTATTGGAGAGAAAGTAGTTGTCCTCGGAAATCTCTTAGGTGGTTCTCCAATCCAAAAAAAAAAATGGAGAGGAGAGGGGAAAAAAACTAATTTCATTATAGCATTATTTTGTCAGGCGATAGTGTTCCATGAGGAATTGGTAATGGTGAATCTACCGATCTCCTCTGAGTTGATTTCTTGTCTTCTTCATTTGATTACTGAATCATGACATATATATTCAGAAAGCTTTATTACTTTAGAGTTTAGACCGATATGAAGTTCCTTACATTTTCAAATATTTTCCTCTGATTTATTACCTTTTTATTGGCTGAACTTCCAATGTTTCTCACCTTCATTTCAGGAAATTTTAGGAACTGTACCAGAAGGATTTGATGGCTATTTTAGGAGTCGGTTTCCCAAATTACTAATTGAAGTGTATAAAGTGATGTCAGATTACTGTAGGAATGAAGACTGTTTCCAGAAGTACTTCACAAGCAGTGTACTCTAGACTCCTCCAAATAGCGCCTGAATCTTGTTCAATACTTGAATGTATGATGTAACATGTAATGTAGCCTATATATGTAAATATGATCAACCTATACATTCTTATTAAAGTGTATATTTATGTCGACCAAAGTTATTTTTCATTGTTCAGGGATTGCGCAGAATTGGTTGCTTTGTTGACATTAAGGATTAATGTGATAGACAGAGATGCTTTCTTTTCTTCTCCGCTATTTGGCAATGCTTACATAAAAAAGAAAAAGATCACCGTTATAAAACAATAAAAGAACAGGAACAATATTTCAGAGAAAAAGAGAGAGAGGATTCTTATTGATTTTGGGATGAACTACAATAGAATAGGACCCTATTTTTTAGGGAGAGGGTGACTTAGCCACCAAGTAATAAACCCTAGAATATCTCTAAATATAGATATTCACCATAAATAAAATTTTATCTATAACACTCCCCCTTGAATATCTATTCAATAGATAATGTGCCTCGTTAAAACCTTAACTAAAATAAAACCTAATGGGAAAAAAAATTCTAGAGAAGGAAAAAGAGTACACATATCTAACAATACGCCTTTTGGTTGTCTCGTTAAAAACCTTGCAAGGAAAACCCAGTGGGACAAAACCTTGTAAGGGAAAAAGAGTACAACGCGTATTAACTCCCCCTCATGAGAGCATCACTTTCACATCCTTAAGCATTTGCATTCCAATCTTGTGCACCATCTTCAAAAGATCTTTGGTAGATATTTGATAAACAAATCAGCCATATTAACTTGAATGAATATATTGCACCTTGAAATCATCATTCTTGATAGAGATGGATTATCTTCATATGATCTTGTTGGAATCATCAGTTCAATATCTTCACATAGAGGTGAAAGCTCTTGCTGAATCTCTCTTGAGATTTATGAAGTGTTATGTCATGTGATCTTCTAGATCACTTGCCTCCTTTATTATGATCATTTTGATCATTTGCTCATCTTCTTTAACAAGAAGTTTATTTGAAACCGATTGTCTATACGCTTTAAACGTACCATAGACTTTGTCCTTCTAGGATTAATAAGAGCATTTGCAATGAGAATATAGTTACTTTCTTTGGGTCAGCAAATGCGTCCGGCATGCATTGCAATATATTGCAGATGAATTATCTTTTATGAACTTCAAGTTTATTTTATCTTATTCGAGGATCTAGATGTATACATGATAATTTATTATACGTAACTTTTTCTCAACTGTTTATCTTGTCTCCCCCTCATGTTAGAAAAACTAACTTGTTTCCTCAAGTTTGAGAACCCATCTTTGTGCGTTATGGTGTTAATCATAATATACACCGCACACCAATAATAATAAGATGGAATTATTTGGGTCCTGACCCTGAACCATTTGTGAGGGGAGAAAATAATATACTTTCGTATATAACGTATATCAAACTGATATATATAACTTTGTTCTCATAAGCAATAGTTTAGCTATTAAGTGGAGGCACTCAATAAATCATTTTGCTAAACCAACTGTGATGTAAGCCAACTTATCAAGATAAACTATCTTGAATAGGAAATCTGGAAATGATGCTCGAAATTAAATTATTGAGCAAGTTACCTCGCAAAACACCATGTTGCGGGTTATTAATAATCGCACATGTAACCATCTCATAGATGCATCTTATGTGGTATACATGGCTGGTGAATGAGCCCATATTCACCTTTGATATTTCCAGCAGTCATGGGATTCAATCCCAATTTTAGTTGGTATATTAATTAATGAGAACATGCAACATAAGAGAATTCGTAAAGAACTTTCTAGTTCTTTAATATTTACCTATGTGAATTCTCTTTTATTTTTGCACATCATACTTAAATTGATATGGGTAAACCAATTATGCCAACTGAATAAATTATCAATATTGATAAACTTCAGATTTATACCATGACGTGTGCAATTATCAATAAACTCCAAGTTCATTATGATATGGGTTTTTATATCAATAAACTTCTCTTTATTGTGGCATTCTTTTGTTTGTGTAGTACAAACTGGAGAATAAAGCGGGTAGCTTTTCACATACATATTACCCCGCTACAAGTTGTAGTAATAGAAGATATTAAATCTTTCCTTTATTTATAGTCTCAATATGACCAACCGCTTTCGCGAATACTTTAGAAACTCAATAAGTTTCTTTGAGACTTGCTACAACACAACGTCTTATTGATAATCAATTGTCTCCAAAATAGTATAATTGGCTCTTCTAGAGCTCTCAATTAATTTTGTACTACCACATATTCATCAATATCCATATGGTGAATATCTCTTTTAAAGAGAAAGTTATACCATTATGGTTATGGTCAAAATTATATGCAAGATCTGTTTCTTGCATTACCGTTGTCTTTCAACAATCACAATGCCAAAATATTTTGGCGTACAATAGGTACGTGAACAATGACCATTCATGCCATAATAATGATATTATTTTCTTATCATCTCAAACCTCCTTTTAGAGGTGAGTGCGGTATATTCACTACCACTAACACGTTCATATTCTTTGAAGAATGAATATGTATTCATAAATCAGATGTTGTCACATTCACATCATGAATGGACCATAATCATCTATATGTGTTTTACAAAATCTCATGTCAAATCAATGACAAATATTTTTCACAGAGTGAAAGATTACGATTATAATTTCGTCTATTGCCACGTCCATATCCATTGATACATTCATAGTAATAATTTTGTCTTCTTTCAGACTTATCACATACTGCTATCACATTCTCTTAAGAGAATGAGAATGGAGCAAATTCAATGGGACGGGTTTTTAATTCTTTGCCTACAATCATACATGAATTTGATCATGGCGAGGCATAGAAATTTTACCACTTCAGGTGGTTATAATTTCTTACAAACTCCATTAGAGTTATAATCAAACTTTGTTGTCTTTGCTTGTATTTAAAATCAAAGTATAGAATAAAAGAGAAAAATACGGTAAAATACTTACCTTAAATCCAGAATTTAATCATGAAGGAAGTTCATGGAATAATTGACAATCATTATGCTCAATCCCAAAGCTTCTACTCAATTGGTTAGAGTCTCGTGCTGATAACGTGTTATAAAACAATAAAAGAACAAGAACAATATTGCAGAGAAAAAGAGAGAGAGAGGATTCTTATTGATTTTGGGATGAACTACAATAGAATAGGACCCTCAATTTATAGGGAGAGGGTGACTTAGCCACCAAGTAATAAACCCTAGAATATCTCTAAATATAGACATTCACCATAAATAAAATTCTATTTATAACAATCATCTTTATTCTTCTCTTTTGGGATCTATAGCCTGAGAGCTCCGCAATGCGGCCACGTGGATTCACTACTAGAAATTCGGCAAAAACCAACTAACTTTGGTCGGTAAAAAAACCGACCAAAGTTGGTCGGTTTTTCAAAATATTTTAATTTTTAATCTTTTTTACGAAACCGACCAGCTTTGGTAGGTTTTCTTTAGCACAAAAATGCGGGAAACTATTTTTGAGTCCTGCGAAATTTATTTTTCAAAAAATCGACCAACTTTGGTCGGTAAATTCGGCCGGTCATTTTAAAAAACCGACCAACTTTAGTCGGTAATTTTATTTTTTAATAAAACCGACCAACTTTGGTCGGTTATTTTCGTGCGAAAATACAATTAAAGAGTATAAATTAAAAAAAAAAGACAATCTTAAAACAAAATGCACCAATGGTTTAGTGGTAGAATAGTATCCTGCCACAATACACACCCCGGTTCGATTCCCAGACGGTGAATCTTTTGATTACATAATTAAAATACCGACTTTTTTTTGCAATATTTTTTTTTTGAATTTAATTTACCGACCAACGTTGGTCGGTATACTAAAGTGACCACCAAAATACCGTCCAAGCGTATTTGGTCGGTAATTGGCCATAACCGACCAAAGTTGGTCAGTTTTTTGGGTCGCTAATTACCGGATTTCTAGTAGTGATTGGCCAGGGGCTTCTTCGGCTAATGAGACCTCAATCTGAAGTATTTTTTGATAGGTGCCTCTATTTTTATGGAGAATTCACGACATGAGCAAAAAAGTACCCTTGTCTTTA
>NW_017670741.1:294465-333875 GCF_001879085.1 Nicotiana attenuata
CCCCCCCCCCCCCCCAAGGGCGTGTAGTACATGGCCGGCTCTAATATTATAGCTAGTAAGGCTTATGCCTTAGGCCCCAATTTTGGAGGGCCCCATTCTTTAGAAATAATAGGTCTGTAGGATTTTAAAAGTGTTAAATGAAATATTATTGGTAGAAGATAATAATCTAATTGATATACTTAATCAAATAAAAAGACTTGATTCTTTTCCAAATGCTTATAGAATAATGTTTAATGTTTCCTATAACAGTTGCCTCATCGCAAAGAAGTTTTCAAAATGCTTATCGAATAATTTTAGTTAAGATCAACAATTTCTTAAGAAAGAGCTATATTGTCAATTGAAAAGGAATTATTAGAAGAAATCGATTATAAAAACTTTCTTAACAACTTTGCATCTCAAAAGCTAGAAAAATAGACTTTAAACTAAAATATATATTTTAAAAAAAATAAATTTAGGCCTCACATTAAATTTTTAGGCCGCATATGTGCTTGAGCCGCCCTTGGTGCAGTAGCACATGTCAAAGTAGAAAACACTATAGGTGGGGTGGCAGAACTAGTGCTTGAAAATTGCTTTCCCTTGTATGAATATTGGCCTGGTGGCCAAATCATATGAGCTTAACATTGCACTTGTCATAATCAATATTGAGCTAAAAGCCTTTTTAGGAAAGGACAGATGTATACACATAAGGATGGGCAGGATTCTGAGGTTATTTTGCCAATGACAATGGACACTTTGTAAAATATGATAGCAGTGCCGTGTAAATAATTACATTTGGGAGAAGAATGGTAGATATTGTTGTGGAACTACACAGATTCTCCAAAACTTACAACCCTGTTTGAGTATATCTCAGAACGGTCAATCCTTGAACCATTTACTGATGCATTTTGATCAACACTTCTAACTGAAGTCGCGTCCAGTTGCCTTCGTTTGGATCGAGACCTCACTGACTCTTCCTTTTCGTCAGCAAAAGAAAGGAATGTCTGTAGTCGTCCTGATCGCGAGCTTCCCCCGGAGGACTCAGACTCGGGATAATGGTGGCAATATTGGCATGTTATCATCACAAAATATATGAGCAGTGCCAGAAAACATGCTAACCCACATAGGACGAATAAACCTGAGAAGCTTTTCAGTTGAAGCCTGTCCACTTCAAGCTTTGTATTCTGTGAAGTACAAGCAATTCCAGAAAGCCATTTATCATGGATCCTTTGAAGTTCCCCATTCTCTGATAGTTTCAAAATTGCAGTGGACATGTCAAGTGCTAGAGGAGAGTCCCTAGGGAAAGCCTAGGAGAAAACAAAGAAAATGAAGGACATTATTCTCAAATATAGACAGATCAATGCATAAACCCTTCAAAACAGAATGGTTCTAGAGTGATTAGTTTGATGGAATAGGATAGAAAGGAAAGGTAGTTATAAACAACACAGTCAAGCTAAATACACAAACTTAACATCTTTTACTCTCCATTCTTTTCCTTTACATTCTTATCGATCCCCTATGCTTTGAAGGTACCCAAAAAAATACAAGTCTAGTTACAACTTCTGTGTGAAGCAACCACTATGTTATGTCAAGAGCGATATACTGATCTCCTCTCCTTCCAGATATCGAGCTAACAGTAATATGATTCACTTCGGAAGCATGTTTCAAGAAGAACCATTCCTTATAACTAAGGAACAACGTGGAAAAACCATGCTTCAGTGAAAAATATATTTTGTTGGCATATTTGCAAGCTTTAGATGTAGAGATTTCTACTTCTCATGCATTATCACATTCGTTAGTTGGTTAGGTTGAAGTCACAGGATTCAAAATTTCATCATCTCTTTATGTTGCTAATAATTTTTGATAAGCTGTTAGTATGGTCAACTGGTCGTGGTGTGAGATAAATTCACAAACAGGCAAAAGCAGGTTCACATGTATAAGGAAAGGTGAAGTTGACAGAGAACTACTTACAAACCCCCATCCATTTTTTGTGAACTCTTGGCCTAGAATACTGAACTGGCAACGCGTTGAGAGGAAAAGCTCCATATAGGCGCGCTCATCTACTATAGCTGCAACACCCCCATGACTAGGACCATCTTTTAAAGCTTTAGCATAATCTTCGGGCAGGTTAAGAGGAACAAGTCTAGATTCATGAATGCCAAGTTCGTCAATCAGATAGTTACGGGCAAATGAACCTGATTGATAACCAATGGGGTCCTTTGTATTTACTAAACTTTCAATTCCTGTAATTGGTGAAGAAAGCTTCTGCACTGTAAGAATTGAGGTGAGGCTGGCAGTGTAGCTCGAGTTAATTATCAAAACCACAAATAGCCATATAAGGAGGACAATGCGGCCAAGGGTGCTAACAGTGTTTTCTCCTGCATGCAAAAGTGATCTTTGTCAAAGGCAGCTCATTCAAGTGCAAGTGCAAAAATAACCAACTAGCATGAGTTACTTACTGTGGGCATTAAAGAGAGTTGAAAAGCTGAACCTGCAAAAAGAGTTTTACATAGGAAAAGGTCAAACCTTTGTTGTATAAAGATAGATGGCAAAATTTGAGATACAGAATGAAACTGGCAAGTAGAAAGACTAGATAATAGAAGAAAGTTCAGAGAGAGTAGAGAACATATGACAGACTTGTTCGTCAAGTTAATGTATGCTAATTTATTAGTTAAGTGCTATCGGAAGAGGAAAAAGGCTCAACTGCATATTTTTTCTCACAATCAAGATCCTGATATAATACGTATGTGCACAAGTAGTTGTCAACTCACCATAGAACTGTGACAACCTGCTTACTCGGAGGTCCACGAAAATCATCATTCAATCTGTGTTCCAAAATCCAAATTACAGTGCCCACGACTAAGAAAAAAACACCAGTGATACACCACATCCTAGGAGTAAATGGCCTGAGAAAAGCCCAAGCATTAGAATTCTGCTGCTTAACTGGTGCCACTACCACTAACCCAGATTCAATGTACGGTTGAGTGAAATCAACCATTTTTGTCCGATTAGTTGTAATTGCTATGTCACCTATGGCAGCGTCATAAACCTGAAATGAAAGACCAAGTATACACAGTTAGAAAACACATTGCTAAATTGACACTAGAGTAGAACATTGGTAGTCTTATACTCACTCCTGCTGTGATTAAGCGCACTAGTTCTGTATCTTCTGGATTGTTATGGCCATCCCCAAAGGCAAGAAGCTTGTAAGGGACAGCATAAGGCAATAAGTTTATGGCTGTAGTAAAGACTTCAATACAGTATCCTCTGAATGAGTCAGTAGTGCCTGGTACCTTGCCAACAAATTCACGAAAGCTAACTCGGTTAGGGACTGCAATTTTCAGTTGTCTCCCATTGTTTGGAAAAACCCATCCACGAGGTTTCTCTATCGTTTGTCCGGGCCATATTATACCATGTAGTTGTTGATTTGAAGAGGAACGATTTGGCGGCTTAGAGTAGAGTGTTTCAGGAGGCACAATTGATAAACCAGAGTAATTACACCAATAACCAACTTTCCTAAAACCTGTACCAACCACATTAATGACTTCAAAAGCAGGGCGGAATAGATTTCTATCAGAAGTGAAACCATATGGTCCTGTTACACCTGTCATATTGACCTTATATATCTCGTCAAGCAATAGCTTCCCTCCATCGAAGATGCTCATAGAATCAAGATTCAAACTTCCACTATTTTGTTCAGTTAGCCTTGGATCCTTAGAAAATGAAATGTTTCCCCCTTGGTTAAAGAATTCGTTTATGGCACGAGCAAGTAGCCACACAGTATCATAGGCATAGAGCGCGTAACTTGACATTCCCCCAGTAACTCCTGCCTTCCCCGTCAAATTGCTCCACCGCGAGACAAAATTCTTTTTCAATTCTGAATCTGGAGTGTGTATACGCAAGGTGATTGCCCCGTCAAGATTCTCTTTTTTATCGGGAGGAAGGGGACCGTCAGTGTCAAGGATAGTCGAGAGCCAATGCGTAGCAATCCAAACATATCCATTATCTATCATCCCTAAATACCGTGCCATAGAGAATATGTCCAGACCCTTTGAAGGATAAGTGTGAACAACCATTATTCGAGACTCTCTCAAAGCAACCTGAACCAAGACATCCCTAGCATCATCCAATGTTGCTTCAGGTTTCATAGCTGCTTTGTAAGAGATCGAACATCGTCTCTTGGCCAGCTGCTCTGCTAATGCAGCTATACCATTTCTTCCAAAATCATCATCAATATATATAGCAATCACTTCTCTCCATTCGTAATGAGCAATTACTTCAGCTATTGCAGCCATCTGAAACATATCACTTGGGGAAGTTCTAACAAAAAACGGGTACTGAAGTGAAGAAAGAGTAGGGTCTGTGGCTGCAAAAGATAATAGAGGGACCTGAAGCTCATTCGCGATGTTTGATACCACATGAGCTATAACAGAAGATTGGGGGCCAATAATGGCCATAATATCCGTTTCCATGAAGCGGATAGCTGTTATATAAAGATGAAACGGTTCATATAAAACTCAAGGAGTATAACAAAATTACTGAAACTATGAAAATCCAAGTACACAAAAACCAACAGAATATAATAGATGTTGCAAAAGGGCTTACCCTCAACTATTCCAAGAAATCCACTGGAATTACTATCCAATGATATCACATTCAACTTAGTTCCTCCAAGAACAGATGGATTGGAATTAATATCTTCCACGGCAGCTTCCACAGCAACTTTGGTAACTTTTCCGACGGCTGTATTGAAACTTAGCATACAACCAACGTTCACAACTTTAGGCCTTGCAGAAAGAGTTGAATTAACCCCCTCTGAAGAATACCCATTGTAGAGAAATATCAATATCAATGTCCAAAATAGCCTCATTGTGAAATTGGGAATGAAAAGGGTGCAACCTTGACCCTGCTAAGGCACATATAGGAACAATTTAGTAAATTAACTACAAGTCTTTCATTGACAGAAAGAATACATAGTAAGTTATAAAATCAAGAATTCCAAACACACCCTCAAGTTACTGATTAAAGAAAGCTTAAAGCATGCTAATTTATAGAAATTGATATGGAGTCCAAGAAAACTCCAAATAAACCAAGAAAAACAGTAGTAATAGTTAATACTGTAGAAGCATATTAAAAAGGAAAAAGAGAAAGTAGGTAGCTTCAGTTTCAGACTAGAAGGACAAGAACAGTATTTTCCCACCTTGGAACAGCTGAGTGTGAAATGAGATATATTCCATGAAAGGAGATAATGAAGCAGACAAATAGAATACTTTTAACTCTCAAAACTCAAAAGTCAAGCATAATAAGAAAAAGAAGCAGAGCAAAATCTTGAGAAAATATGGGTGGTGGGACAAGAAAATTTACTTACACAACATCAAATAACCACACAGACAAGCGCCATGACAAGGGGAAAAAGAAAGAAAGAAGGAACAAAAAGGCTGTGGGATTCTGGTCTTCTCCACTAAAGAATAAAGGTAAAGCAAATAAATGCAACTATGCAAATCTTGAGTTTCATTCAGCGCTAGAGAGAAAAAGTGTTACTTTTCTCTAGAAGTATGTTCTTTTTCTCTCTTTTCTCTTACCTACTGTACCACCTAGTTCATGTATGGCTTACAATATCTGAATTTGCTTATTTGGTTGGAAGTAAAAGATAATTGGACAGTAAAACCATGTTATCATTGCCAAGAAAATTGGATGGTGTAACAGTAATAACTACAAGGAAAAAAGTGTACTGAATCCGTGGGACCACACAAGTTTTATTGCGTGTCCGGCTCCTTTTTGTTTCACAAATTTGTAGATCCCAATTTTATACTTCTGGATCCACAAATTATATGAAACACAAAATAAAATTTCGTGGGACCAGATGATGAAGACTACACAGACGCATGAAAAATGTGCATGTCTCGTAAAGATAGTGTGTCAAAAATATGATATTTGTTCGCACATAAAGTTCTATCTTTTAATCATGGTTAATTAATACATATTTTTACTCCGTTAAATTACTTAACTATAATAAGTTGCATGACATTTGTTAGCATATAGAGTTCTATCTCCTAATCATGTTTAACAAATACATATTTTTACTTCGTTATTAGTTTGTGCAGATTAAATATTTAGCCATCTTTAATGACCTACAGTTCTTAAATGTCACAATCTGCCAACTAAATTGTTTTTCTGAACAAATCAACGGCCAACAGTAACTAGGATAGTTATATAAATAAAAAGGAACTTGTCTTAGAATTATGTGGCTTGTGCCAATCAGTAAAAACACATGTGAGGTCCCATGCGTTCCTAGTGGTCGGATTTAGATTATGCTGTCAGGTGAGCATGTTGTGTTATTGAAATATTATACTCCATATAACACCAAAATTCTTTTTTCATTATTAACACGTCAACTATAGTTTATGTATGATTTCAACCAATACAATTAGGGGTGGGTATAGTTTGGAGTTTGGACAAATCCAAAATCCAAACCGAAATTCGAATTTTTTGAATTTTTGATTTGGATTTTCGGATTATGAATTGGATTTTTGGATTTAATTTTTTTAAAAAAATTTGGATTTCGGATTGTGTATTGGATTTGGTACTTCGAATTTTTCGATTTTCGAAAATCTAAATTTTTTATAAATTATATTTAGTCAATTATCCATATGACACTAGTAATAAGTTCAATACCATACCCAGTAGATATTATTTCATATATTCAATATTAATTACTAAGTTACTGTCAGAATACTTTCTATTTGGACGTTGGTTTTACTGTTGCTACTTCTTATGGACTGTATTAATGTCTGTACTGCATTCCTTTGATAATTGTTTCACTACTTGAATACTATATTTGGATGATTGTAGTAACAATGAGTAATTTTTCAGGTAATTTTATATGAGTACTTTATTTGGGTATTCATTTTTATCAAAAAAAAAAAAAACATTTCAACTTACTTTTAGTTTTGCTGTTACTTCTGAAATTTAATAATTATAACGACCCCGCCGGTCGTTTCGTGAATTATAGCCCCGTTTCCCCCATTTTTGCTTCCTTTATGTGTTTTTCAGCTGTATTTTATCGTATCGTGTTGGTTGGTTCGGGTTCGGAGTGGTTTCGGTGTAGAATGAGACACTTAGTCTCCCGTTTAGAAGTTTAAGTTGGAAAAGTCAACCGCAAGTTGACTTATGTGTAAACGATCTCATATGTGATTTCTGATTATTCGGTTAGCTCCGTTAGGTGATTTTGGACTTGGGAGCGCGTCTGGAATGTGATTTTGAGGTCTGTGGTAGAATTAGGCTTGAATTGGCGAAATTGAAAATTTAGCGATTTTCGATCGGTAGTGGAAATTTTTATATCGGGGGTCGGAATGGAATTTCGGAAGTTGGAGTAGGTCCGTAGTGTCATTTGTGACGTGTGTGCAAAATTTTAGGTCATTCGGACAAGGTTTGATAGGTTTCGGCAGCGTTTGCGGAATTCGGAAGTTTTGAAGTTCTTAGGCTCGAATCCGAGGGTGATTTTGGTGTTTTGATGTTGTTTTGAGTGTTCCGAAGGTTCGACTAAGTTTGGATGTTGATATGTGACCTATTGGTATGTTTGGTAGAGGTCCCGAGGGCCTCGGGTTGATTTCGGGTGGTTGACGGATCAAGGATGGGATTTTGAGGAAATGCTGAAGATTTCCTTCAACTGTCATAACCGCACCTGCGGAGTAGGGACCGTAGGTGCGATAGGGACCGCATATGCGGGATTTGAGAAGCTGAGGCAAGATCGTAGGTGCGGAAGGAGGAGCGCACCTGCGAGACCGCGCAGGTGCGGGAATTGGACTGCAGAAACGGTTTTGGGCGGTAAAGTGAAAATTATCGATGCGGTTGTTTTGACAGCAGATGCGGGAAAAGGGCCGCAGGTGCGAGATGCCTGGTTAGAAAGTATATAAGGAACCCTTCCCGAATTTTGGCCTTCTTTCGGATTTTTAGATTTTTTGAGGGTTTTGAAGAGGGAATCAAGGGGATAGAGGTAAGTTACTTGAGCTCAATACTCGTGATTATGGTAATTTTCAGTTGTTTAAGCATGTAACTAGTAGAAATTAGGGATGAAATTGAGGGGTTAGAGCTTGGAAATTGGAGAGTTTAAATTGGGGATTTGAGGGACCATTTGTTGTCGGATTTTGATGAATTTGGTATGTATAGACTTGTGAGTGAAAGGAGTTTCTAGTTTTGTGATTTTTGTCGGATTCCGAGACGTGGGCCCGGGGGCCGGATATGGGTGAATTTCGGGATTTTGGTCAAAATTGATAGTTTTTCGTATTGAATTGGTTCTTTAGCCTATATTGATTGCATTGTATTGCTTTTGGTTAGATTCAGGACATTTGGAGGCCGATTCCAGAGGTAAGGGCATCGCGGAGTCAGGATTTGACCGGTTTGAGGTAAGTAATGATTGTAAATCTAGTCCTGAGGGTATGAAACCCCGGATTTTACATCGTTGTACTACTTTGAGGTGACGCGCATGCTAGGTGACGGGCGTGTGGGCGTGCGCCATTGGGGATTGTGACTTGGTCCGTCCCATAGCAACTACTAAGTTGCGTAATTGACTGAAAGTAGATGATACTTATGTGATTTAGAAATAATTTCTATAAGTTGGGCTGAATGTCATATTTGGGCCTTGTGCCAAAGCTGTTTGGACCCTTAGGGGCATTTTCTTATTATCCCCTCACTGTTTTGATTTAAGATCTATACTCAGTCATGCTGTGTTTACTGATTTCCTAACTCAGTCTTTTATTACTCCGTTTTGATGCATAAAATGATATTTTGGACTGAGCACCCTGTTTTTACTGATAACCCGAGTGGCTTGAGAGGTTTATGACTGAGTGAGGCCGAGGGACTGTTTTTGTGAGGATATTGAGAGTATAACACGTGAGTTATCCATGCAGATTATAGCGAGGGCTGTAGGAGCCCCTCCGGAGTGTGCACACCCTCCAGTGAGCGCGGGTACCCTGAGTGAGTGATATGAGATATGCCCGAGGGGCTAATTCTGAGTGATGTTATGCCCGAGGGGCTGTTTATGTAGGGCTGCTTATCGGGCGGATTGGGCGGTTATTTACTCTTAACGGTTATCGGCTTTTAAATGTATTAATCCGTTAGCCACCCGATAAGATATCGGGCGGATTGGTATCGATTTAGCTCTTATCGGGCGGTTATCGGGCGGTTTATCGGCCTAGATTCACAAATCGAAATTATCCTCAACTAGGTACTGCCGTACTGAAGTCATTCAAATCTCAAATGTTTATCCAGCGATTTTCATCTTTTGGTTCACTTCAAAGCAACTTACTTCAAAATAATAGTTCCTTCTAGGTAATTGTACCAACATTATACATGTCCAACTAAGCTAAGGAACCAATCTCATTAGATAACAAAAATAAAATGTCAACATGAAAACATCTTAGGCTTAACTACAATGTGGGAACTAATCACTCAACGCAGTAGAGACAGTATCCTTCCAAAATCAACGTTTATTCGACTTAAGTCGTTGGGCAAAAGGAAAAAGTGCAAGAATAGCCTTCTGCAACTAAATATGTGGAGCATTTTGTCCTGCCAGCACACTAAAATTTTCCAACTTAGAGAATAGACTATAGAGACAGAGACGGGTTTGTTTTTTATTATTCAAGTTCAAGGGTATTTGTTTTTTTATGTTTAATATATTTAAATAAAAGATCTTATATATATATATATATATATATATATATATATATATATATATATAAAATTATTTATATTCTTAACGGGTTAACGGATTATCCGTTAAGAAAATTGAATAATCCGCCCCCAAATCGATAAGCCGTTAANCATTCCCCGTCCGTTAAGCCGTTAAGCCATTACCAGTAAGCCATTAAGCTTCGGTTCGGTTCGGGTTTCGGTTTCGGATCAGTTTTGAACACTCGTATGTTTATGATGTTCATCACTTTTACTCTCATTTGCATTGGGTCTCTATTGAAACTGTTGAAAAACATCTTCAAATAATTTTTACCGGAAGCTGGATTTTTGCGAGATGATTTGACTCATATACTGATCTGAAAGCATGTTGTACTTACTGAGATTTCATGATGTGGATTTTATTTACCTTTATTACTTACCGAGTTGGCGTACTCACATTACTCCCTGCACCTTGTGTGCAGATCCAGGGGTAGCTGGACGTGCTAGCGATCGTTGATTTTCATCCGTCACGGATCCGTGGAGTTAGCAAGGTAGCTGTATAGCGATCGCAGCCTTGCTCTTCTCCCTCCTATCTTCCTTTAGATATTAGTAGTTGTTTCTTAGCATTTTCGGACAGTGTCTAGTAGATCATGACTAGCGATACCCCGATATCGGGCTTTTCATTCCGCACTTTGTTATTCAGATTTATCTTATCAAGTTTTATTAATTAAATAGCTTAAAAAAATTCTTATTTTGAAATATCGGATTGTTTGTTAAATGAGTCGGCTTGCATAGTTCCAAGTTAGGCGCGACATGGTAGATTTGGGTAGTCAGAGTAGTGTACTCCTATAACATTAGGACAACATAGACCGTCTACTGTCAAAGTCACACTCTTAGGGCGTAGCTTTTTTCCGGATTTTTTTGAATGCAGAGATATTTTGTCCGTAGAACTGCCTTTTTTATAGTAGAAATTTTATCTTAAATTTCAAAAGGAAAACTTGGTACGTAGACCTTGGTGGTCCTGATATCCGAAGTTATTTGTTCTCCACTACATGGATATTTCTCTGTCAAAAGTGGGGTTTAATTCCGTTATTCCAATATTTGGGCATAGAATAACTCCAAATTTTTGTTATTTTTAATCAGTATTTTTTCTTTGTATTTTAGTTGGAAATTTCGTCGGATGTCTGTTTCTCGCCATACAGGAAAATATTTTTGATTGGGAATCGAAAATTCTGTTGAAACTAGCAAAACTCATTTCGTAATTGAACTGTTTATAGCCACTGTTTGGCCGAGATTGAACAGTTTTCTTTTTGAAAAAGAAAAGATAAAAAACAGTTGAGGGTACTGCTACAGATCTTTTTATAATTTCTCATACATCTAAAAAAGCTTTCTTTAAATAAATAGATAATTAATTGTCTTATCAATCGAATGGTCAGGTTATATTCTATTTAGAAGTAGGTCAAAAGCGTATTACTACTACTGTCTATAATAATTGGGGTAGATTGGTCACAGATGCTATGCGAAATCTTTGAGGATTTACTGATTTTTTCCACTTACATTTCTTTATTCAATTCTCTATCCCATAGAAATATCAAATGAGCAGGTTGAACTGATTTTAGACGGGTTAAAATGGGCTGAGTCAATAAATGAACAGGTTGAGTTACTTGGACTGAGATGGATTAGATTAACAATAGCTAAAATTTGGGTCATAATCAAATTCGCTCAATTCTTACCGAGCTTTAATTAATGTGCGTTGGTTTCTTATGAATTGTTTAACGAGGAATTTTCATAAACCACTATTGTTTAGTGGCTATTAACTTCCTATAACTACCATATACATAATTACTTCCTATAGCTACTATTCAGTTGTTATGGTAGTATATTCGTTGTATTCGCGCTACTGTACTCATGAATACAATAACAAAAGTCGCCTAAAAAAATAAGGGGTTGTAGTTGTACGCGACTGTATTCACATGGATTTGCGACATGTATTCATGAATACAGTAACGACAATCACCTTAAAAATAGGTTTGTCCAGCTATCTAATAACGGAAATAGGATCAATTAGCGTGATACTCCTAATATAACTCAACAAAATCAATTTTAACACGCTTCATTAACAATTAATTAGAATGATTTTTTAGTTGTATATAACTGTTGTATTTAGTGTGTTTCAATATTTGTTTTTTACTGTTGCATTCATTAGATTCAATGTTTGTATTTACTGTATTCACTATTTTTTATTAAGTGTATTCAAATGTAATTGTATTAACAGTATTTTAGTTATTCCTAATACATGCTATTACTGCTATATTCAGTATACTTCATTGGTTGTATTAACTGTATTTCTATTTGTATTCAGTGTATTTTATTGTATTTCACTATACTTTAATATTAAATGTATTCACTGTTTATGTTTGTATTCAATGTATTTTGATGTTTATATCATGTATTCATGCATATTGTATGTACTGTATGCATGAATACATGTGTATTCAGCTGTATTTAAAAAGTATAGACCTTCGAAATACATAAATAGAGGCCAAAAAATGTATTTATACAAAAATACAATGTGTTTGAGTGAATTTGTATAGAATACAGTATTTGTATTATTGTATGTGACTAAATAGCAAAAAAGAGAAGAAAATCCGCTGGAGATGGTGTTTTTCGGCCAAGCAAAATACTGTATACATTGTATAAAAACTAAAAATGAAGATGAATAAAAACTCCGGCCCTCAAATCTTCTTCGACGTAGAAAATATTACAATATCCGTTGTTCATGTTACAATACCCATGCTCTACTCGGATTATTCCAACATCGTTTTCGCTCTCTGTGCAGTGGCCCTAGCCTCAGAGCGATGAGCCCCTCCTTACTATGTAGAAATCTAATTTTGAAGAAAAGATCCGTCTTTTCCCTCTCTCTCCCAACAGTTTAGAAGTATTTTCAATTGCAGTAACCCTAGAGGATTCGGCCAGAGAATTCACGATTAGAAGCAGGTATTTTGCTCGAAGAGAGAGAGAAGGAAGAGAGAGAGAAAGAAGAAAAATTCTAAGAGAGAATCGTGTGTTAATTGAAAGAAAGAGAGAGGAAAAACATAAATAGCGTATTTCAAGCCTCAATGGTAGTATATACCATAAATACCTATTTTGCTATAAAATATAAAAGGTAGCTATAGAAAATAATATTTTAAAATAATTTTAGTTTAGAATAAATATGGTGTATACCTTTGCTATAGGAGGTAAAGTTTCCTTGTTTAATTATCAAATAAGACTTTTTGCTTTTGTTGTGGTCATATATAATATATCAAATAAAAAAGAAATATTTTAAAGATATTTTAACAAAGTTACTCATGGATCAATTTGGGTTAAAAATCAGCTCAACTTTAGATAAGTTGAGTTAAGATGGGCCGAGTCAATAAATGAGCGGGTCAAGTTACTTGGGCTGAGATGTAAAAGATTAAGAATAACTAAAATTTGGGTCATAGCCTAGTCCGCCCAATTTTTACCGAGCTTTAATTAATGTGTGTTATTTTCTTATGAATTGTATAATTACCAAATAAGACTTTTTTATTTTGTTGTGGTCATATATAACATATCAAATACAAAAAATTATTTTAAAGATGTTTTAACAAATTTACTCATGCATCAATTTGGGTTAAAAATCAGCCCAACTTTAGATAGGGCTGAATTAAGATAAGTCGAGTTCAACAAATAAGCAGGTCAATGACCAGCTCAATCCCGAGAGTGGGTTAGGGTCTATCTTAGCTCGAAGGAAAGAACAACCAAAGTTACACCCCCAAAGAATATGGATTAAAATCAGTCTTCCACTGTGGTATCTGAACTGGCTGTAAGGGTCCTGCTGGTCTCTGGTGCTCAGCCTTAACCAGCTGGCACACTAAGCATTTAGCCACATACTCAGCGACATCCCTCTTCATACCTTTCCACCAATGGCATCCGCGCCCGCTTGAATTTCACTTTCACTCTTGGATAGCTATAGCTACGGGGCTTTTCTGGCTTGAACGGGACCCCCCCTATCCTTATCCATCAAAAAAATGCTATTGGTATTTTCCATTGCCAATATCCTATTTATCATCGATGACTCCAAGGCTCACTTCCTGCCGATCAGTATGACTTACTCTACGGGCAAGCTAGCCCAGATATATATTGATGAGATAGTGCGCCTACACGGGATTGTACGAGTTAAGTGGGTTTGAGCTCAAATTGTCACCCCCACTTGTACGGATAGAAATATCATTTGTATCAAATTCCAAATCACACTTAAATTAAGATATATTATCGCCTATAATACACGCTAACTGACTGATAATATATACAAGAAAACTTTATTCGAGAATAAGTTGAATATATGATTGAGCAAAGTAATAGTAATGCTGTTAATCTTTAGATGTCTGACTAATATTGAGACACAAATATAATAGAGTTGAGAACTATTGGGAATAAACCCCACACAGAAATAATATTTACGGTAATAACAATGGAATAATAACGTAGTGACGAGATACGGTAATCAACAAGAATAAAAAGAAAAACAAGGACATAAAGATTTTAACGTGAAAAATCCTTCTGAATAAGGAAAAAACCACGGGCCCGAGAGGAGCAAAGTAATCCACTATAATAAGATATTTTACACTCTGTGGTCCCAAGTAAATACTCCAGGAACCACTATACACTCAAATGAAATTATAGTGAGATTCCCACCTTACTACAATATTGCTCACACTCTCTATTTTTCCTCACATACTACACCACCTGTGAATACCTCACACTGCTCTCTATGCTCTCAGATATATTTCTCTCTGAGATTGATGTGTAGAAATGAGAGCCGGAGCTCTCCTTTTATAGTATTGTGCGTGCAATCTTCCACCAATCAAAACAGTTGGTTATTGCAATATGCAATTGCAAATTGCTTTCTCTGACCCCTACTATTTTTGACAATTTGCAGATTAATCCAAAGTAAGTCATAATGGAATCTGATACTTTTCCTTCCTTTTCTTTTTTCATTTATGGGGATCGATCCTACAAATCTCCCCTTTTAGACCCATTCACCTGAAGGAGGTAACACCGGACTTCTAGCTTGAGTGCATGCCGACAAGTTCTTTGCACAATTCGAACTTGTCTCTTGGTACCACCTTAGTTAGCATATCTGCGGGATTCTCAATTGTAGAAATCTTCAAGACTTTTAGAGATTCATTCTCTACCATTTCTTGAATCCAGTGATATCTCACGTCGATGTGTTTGGTCCTTGCATAGTACATGGAGTTCTTGCTAAAGTCAATTGCACTTTGACCGTCACAATAGACGACATACTCCTTCTGATGCAATCCAAGATTTTAAAGGAACTGTTTCAACCATATCACCTCCTTGCTAGTTTCAGTAGCGGTTATATATTCCGCTTCAGTTGTAAAGAGTGCGACACACTTCTGCAACCTCGACTGTCATGATATAGCTCCCCCTGAAAATGTAAAAAAATATCCAGTAATTAATTTTCTGTTATCAATGTCACCTGCTATATCAGCATCTGTATAGCCCTTCAAGATTAGATCAGATCCTCCAAAGCACAAACAATCTACCGCGGTACCTTGATAAGTAGGGATTTTGACTACTTATTAGCGCCTTTTTACTTTCGTTTTAGTACAAAAGTGTTTAGTTGTATTCATGAAAACTGATGAAATATGTTTAATTGCAGGAGTATTGGAAAATGAGCCACAAAGATGAAATCCAACTCAAGAATGAGTGATTTTGAACAAGGACAAACACCAGGAACAAAAGCTCAAGTGCGGACCGTAGATTTCTATCTGTGGCCAAAGAATGTTAAGAAAATCAGCAGAGCACGAGTGCAAAGTGCGGACTGCATAATTATTGTGCGGCTGCAGAAGCTACTCAAGAGCCAAAGTTCAGAGAGTTCATTTCAAGGTCAAAAGAAATGCAGACCGCACAATAATTGTGCGGCCGCAGAAATTAGCTATGCGACCACACTCAGGAAATGTGCGGTCCGCAGAAGAGCCCAGTGCGGCCGCACCCAAAATTGTGTGGAGCGCAGAACATGAGAGATGTGGACGCAATCCAGAATTGTGCGGCCGCAGAATCAACTCCTGTCAAGAACTGAAAAGAAGTGCGGACCGCACATAGAATTGTGCGGTCGCAGAACCTCCGAAAGGGCATTTTTGTCCGAAAATTCATGAAGTTAGGTCAAGTTTTGAATATTGGAACTCCTGTAGCTGTTTTTCCTTACTACTTTAGGCAACTTTAGCTTACTTTGGTGATTTAACATTGGATTTTTGTCTTTTAATCTTTTAATATGAGTTTATTATCATTTATTCTTCTATTTCTTTTATTCCAAGCATGAGTAGATAGATTTTTAACTAGGGTTGTGACCCAACCCTAGTGTGTAAACCTAATGGGTGTTTGATTTATGACTTGTTTATGTTTGGGTATTTGTTATTTAGCCTTATTCTTGCTTTTAATTGTAGAATTAATGGTTGCAAATATTAGTTCATGCCTATTGACTTGTCTCTACTTGAGAAAGAAAGACCTAGTCTAGGAAAATTTGGCTAACAAGAATTTGGGATAAAATCAAGAGATTGATAGTCCAAATTAAAGGGTTGAACCTAGAGTTAGTAAAACCTGACTTGAGCATTTTATCAACGGTTTTGTTCAATACCCATTTGGACTGGAGAAAGCCAAATTGGGCAAAATCACTCTCTTATTGAGTGGGTAATTGAGTGTTGATAGCTATAATACACCCCGACCAACAAAACAAGCTTTAAAGTTTACAACCCGTTAGGCAAACACCTAGGTGAAGGTCATAGACCTAGGCTCTTTATATATTTTGAAAAACAACCAAAAACAACATTCTCTAGTTTTATCTCTTTAGAATTGTAATCCTTAGCGTAATTTTAGAAGTAAAACAAAACCACATTTGTGGAAGTGCGATTTAGATTCTTCACGCGCCTGATCCAAATATATACTACTTTATCCCAACCATATAGCTCCCTGTGGAATTCAACCCCGACTCTTAGTTGGGTATTACTATTGCATTGACTGTTTCATAACCTCGAATAGAGGTGTGACTTGGACGTCATCAATTTTTGGCGCCGTTTGTCGGGGAGCTAAAACCAGATTTAGCTATATATTTGATTTTTTGTGTGACTTGTCTTCTTTTTCTTCCGTGTTACTAATCTTTTTGGTGAAACAATTGTAGGTGAAACAATGGCTCTCAACAATAATGATCCTCTTGGAAACATGCCTATGGGGGATGTGGACGTGGAAGATGATCAAATTGAAGAGGTTCCTCTTGAACCTCAAGCAAATAGACAAGGCCGACCGCCTCAAGACAACGTTCCCATTCCACCCCCACCTCCACAAAGAGCAGCTCCACACCGGGTATTGCCGAACGAAGGGTATGCAGGTGCCATAGTCCCGCCCTGCATTAGGACGGGAAACTTTCAAATCACAAATGTTATGCTCACATTGTTAGAGCAACGGGGATTCTTCACCGGGGCTCCGAATCAAAATGCGTATAAACACTTGAAGGGTTTTGTAGACACTTGCCGGGGGAGTAAATAGACAGATGTCTTCGAGGATGCTTTACGGTTGAGGCTATTTCCTATCTCTCTATGGGGAAGGATTGCCAAATCATTCTATCCATACATGGGAGGAATTGGCGGAGAAATTTATTTCCAAGGTCTTTTCTCTCGGGCATATGGCTACTCTTAGATATGAGATTCTAGCATTCAAACAAGAACCCAATAAGCCTTTGCATGAGATATGGGAGAGGTACCGAACTATGGTGAAAGAGTTCCCAAACAATGACATGACAAAGGCTATGATTCAACTAACTTTCTATAGGGGGATCAATACTACCAATCAATCCGTGGTCAACCAACTTGCCGGTGGAAATTTCATGACAACGCCGTATGCGGAAGCTTGTGAGATTTTAGATGAAATAGCGGATACTTCATCGGCATGGAAAAGTAGAGCAAATGTTCCTCAAGGTGATCCAAATATGATTCACTTGCATAAAGAATTGCATGATCATGGGGAAGCAATTGTCGAGTTGACCGCCACAATGAATCAACTAGCCAAGGCTCAACTTCAACAAGTACAAGGCCCTAATCAAGTCAATGCAATTGAAGGAGTTAGTATGATGGTAAACAAGAGAAGGCAAAAGGGTCCTCATGTGCAAAACCATGTGGAAAATTTTGTGCAAGATGATAGTGGATTTGATCAAGATGAGTCTTACAATGAACAAGAGGAGGAAGTAAAATATGTGAACAACTTCCAAGGGAAAATAAACAACTCTCAAGACCCGAATCAAGAACAATGGCGACCTCAAGGAAATCAAGAGAATTGGAATTCAAACAACCAAGGTAATTGGAATGGTGGTAACAACCAAGGGAATTGGAACAATCAAGGAAATTGGAATGGTCAAAATAACCAAGGCAATTGGAGTGGCAATAGTCAAGGATATTGGGGAGACAACAATGAAAGAGGGTGGAACAATAACCAAGGAATCGAGGTTCGGGCTCTCAAAGGCCCCCGATGTATCAACAACTGAGCAACCCACCTCCTTATCCTTCCCAAGGTCCGAGTTCTTCCAACAATGAGACGGGACGAATAGAGAACATGTTCAAACAAATGATGGAGAAGAATGCCGACTCCGATGCTCAATTAGACTCTCACAACACTTCAATTCGCAATTTGGAAGTTCAATTGGGGCAAATCTTGCAAGCTTTAAACACTCGTCCTAAGGGGGCACTACCAAGTGACACGATGGTGAAACCAAAGGGTAGGAACAACACGGGACATGCCATGGTCATTACTACAAGTAGTGGAAAAGGTGGGGAAGCAACCACCTCAAGCCAAAGGAAAATTGTGGATGATGAGCAAGTGGTACGAGAAGATGAGGTCCCGAGCAATAAAGTGCAAGCAAATGATGAAGAGAGGATTGATATTGATGACAATGTGGAGGAGACTCATGAGGAAGTGAACCCGTCTAGGAAGTACATTGTTGACATACCGGAACTGGTAGTGCCAAAGGCTAAGGAACCAATGCCTAGGCCTCCTCTTCCATACCCTCAAAGGCTTGCCAAGCAAAATGGAAAGAACCAATTCAAAAAATTCATTGACATGATGAAGAGTCTATATATTAATGTGCCATTGGTTAAGTCTTTGGAGCAAATGCCCGGTTATGCAAAGTTCATGGAGGACTTGGTGACAAAGAAGAGGTCGATGAATTGTGAAACTATAAAGATGACTCATCAAGTGAGTGCAATTTTGCACTCAATGGATCCTAAATTGGAAGATCCCGGCGCTTTCACAATCCCTTGTACCATTGGGAGTGCCGACTTTGCAAAAGCTCTTTGTGATCTTGAGGAAAGTATCAATTTGATGCCCTATTCGGTTTTCAAGACTTTGGGAATTGGGAAACCAAGACCCACCTCTATGAGATTACAAATTATGGATCGTACCATGAAGAGACCGTTGGGTATCATTGATGATGTGTTGGTTCGTGTTGATAAATTCATTCTCCCGACGGATTTTGTTATTCTTGATTGTGAGGTTGACTATGAGGTGTCGATCATTCTTGGGAGACCTTTCCTTGCAACGTGGAAGGCTCTAGTTCATGTTTACGCTGGAGAACTTACTTTACGAGTTGGTGATGAGAAGGTGGTTTTCCATGTGTGTAAGTCTATGAGGCAACCCAATAGCAATGAGGGTGCTCTTTCGTGGACCTGGTAACCGATGTGATTATTGATGAAACAAGTGTCGTTATGAATGTTGATGATACTTTGGAGGCCGTCTTGCTCAATTTTGATGATGAAGAAATGGAGGGTTACGTGGAATGTGTGAACACTTTGCAAGGAATAGGGTCGTACACTTATGAGCCCCGCAAATTGTCCTTGGATATTGAGAATAGAACCACTCCTCCAACAAAGCCTTCAATTGAGAAGCCTCCCATCTTGGATTTGAAGCCATTACCTCCACATCTTCGGTATGAATTTCTTGGACCTTCTTCTACTTTACCTGTTATTCTTTCCTCTTGTTTGACTAACATGCAAGTAGAGTCCACATTGGTGGTGCTACAAAGGAGGAAGAGGGCTATTGGATGGACATTGGCGGATATTCGGGATAAGCCCCGCATTTTGCATGCGCAAGATTAATTTGGAGGAAGGTGCCAAACCATCTATTGAACATCAATGGAGACTCAATGAAGGCATGCAAGAGGTTGTCAAGAAGGAGATCATCAAGTGGTTAGATGCCGGGGTTGTGTACCCCATTTTCCATAGTTCGTGCACTTCTCCGGTTCAATGTGTCCCAAAGAAAGGGGGCATCACGGTGGTCACCAATGATAAGAATGAGTTGATTCTACAAGCATGGTGACCGGGTGGACAGCGTGTATGGACTATCGCAAGCTCAACAAAGTCACAAGGAAGGATCATTTCCCACTTCCCTTCCTAGATCAAATGTTTGATAGATTGGTCGGTTGTGCTTTCTATTATTTCCTTGATGGGTACTCCGGGTACAATCAAATTCTTATTGCTCCGGAGGATCAAGATAAAACTAATTTCACATGTCCTTATGGTACTTTCTCATTCTCGCGGATGCCATTTGGGTTATGCATGCACCGACGACTTTTCAAAGGTGTATGATGGCAATCTTTATGGACATGGTGGAGGATTTCCTTGAAGTCTTCATGAATGATTTTTTGGAGGTCGTGGATTCTATTGATGATTGTTTAGCAAACTTGGACATAGTATTGGCAAGATGTGAGGAGACAAACTTGGTGCTCAATTGCGAGAAGTGTCATTTCATGGTTGAGGAGGGCATTGTCCTTGGCCACAAGATCTCAAAGAATGGCATTGAAGTCGACAAGGCAAAGAATGAGGTGATTTCTAAACTCCCACCTCCAACTTTTGTCAAAGGCATGCGGAGTTTCTTAGGCCACGCGGGTTTCTACCGTCGGTTCATCAAAGATTTCTCTAAAGTGGTAAACCCATTGTGCAAGATTTTGGAGAAAGATGCCAAGTTCCATTTCAATGATGATTGCATGAGCGCCTTTGAGTTGCTAAAGCTCAAGTTAACTACTACTCCTATTATCACTGCTCCAAATTGGAGTGTTCCTTTTGAGCTTATGTACGATGCAAGTGATGTAGCGGTAGGAGCTGTTTTGGGGCAACGTATCAACAAGATCTTTCATCCGGTTTATTATTCAATCAAGATCATGAACAGTGCCCAAGTTAACTACACTGTTACAGAGAAAGAGCTTCTTTCCATTGTGTTTGCTATGGAGAAGTTTCGCCCGTACTTGATGGGTGCAAAAGTGATTGTTCATACGGATCATGCGACACTTTGCTATCTCATGAGCAAGAAAGATTCCAAAGACCGTTTGATGATATGGGCACTGTTGTTGCAATAGTTTGACATTGATATCCAAGATCGGAAAGGGAGTGAAAATCAAGTGGCGGACCACTTGTCTCATTTGGAGGAGGAGGGGAGGCCGCATGATGGCCTTGAAATCAATGACTCCTTCCTCAATGAGAAACTTTTGGCTATTTCTATGAAGGAGGTGCCTTGGTTTGCGGATTTGGCAAATTATCTTATGACTGGTATCATTCTGGTTGAGTTCCCTTCAACCCAAAGGAACAAGCTCAAACGGGATTGTCAAGACTACTATTGGGATGAACCGTACCTTTTCTGGATTTATACGGATGGAGTGATAAGAAGATGTGTACCAGAGGAGGAACAAGTTGAAATTCTTGGGGCTTGTCATTCTTCGCCTTATGGTGTTCACCATGGTGGAGCAAGAACGATGGCCAAGGTGTTAAGTTGCTATTTCTATTGGCCCACTCTTTACAAGGATGCAAGCGAGTTTGTCAAGCGTTGTGATGAATATCAAAGGGTTGGTGGAATCTCAAAGAAAAATGAAATTCCCTCACCACCATCTTGGAGATTGACATTTTCGATGTGTGGGGTATTGAATTCATGGGCCCGTTCGTGAGTTCTTGTGGAAACACCTACATCTTGGTCGCGGTTGATTATGCGTGTAAATGGGTTGAGGCCGTTGCTTTTCCCAAAAATGAAACGAGAAGTGTGCTCAACTGCGAGAAGTTTCGCCCGTTTGGTACTACAAGGGCTATCATAAGTGATGGGGGTTCGCATTTTTGCAACAAAGGCTTTGATACCTTACTCACCAAGAATGTTGTCACTCATAAAAGTGATGACCCCCTATCATCCTCAAGCAAGTGGTCAAGATAAAGAGTATTTTGTCAAAAACGGTGAATGTCAACTGCACAGATTGGTCAAAGAAACTTGATAATGCTTTATGGTCTTATAGGACGACTTACAAAACACCGATTGAAATGTCTCCATACTGCTTGGTGTTTGGGAAAGCTTGTCATCTTCTGGTGGAACTTGAGCACAAGGCCATGTGGGCTTTGAAGAAGTTGAATCTTGAGTGGGATGTCGCCGCCAAATTAAGGGTGGCATAATTGAATGGGCTAGATGAGTTCCGGTACCATGCATACACAAGTTCGTCCCAATACAAGGAGAAGATGAAGTACTTACATGACAAGTACATTTAGAACAAGGAGTTTAAAGAAGGTGATCTTGTGTTGTTGTTCAATTCTCGGTTACGGATGTTTCCGAGAAAGTTGAAGTCTAAATGGAGTGGCCCATTTGAGGTTGTGAGTGTGACACCCTTTGGTTCATTGGACTTTAAAAATAAAAATGATGAAGTGTTTAGAGTCAATGGTAACCGGGTGAAGCATTGTTTGGGAAAAGTTGATGATGGCCACGTCGTGGCGGTTCTTCATTTCAAGTGATGATGGTAATCTGAGTCGTGCTGCGACGTTAAATCAGGCGCTTCTTGGGAGTCAACCCATGTGTCTTTCTTTTTTTTTAGATAGGTCTTGTTTTGTGCTAACTGGTTTTGAAGTGTATGCAGGAATGAGTGTGTTTTGCAGTGTTCTAGAAAAAATTGGCTAAGTATGGAAATTGTGCGGACCGCCCAAATTTGAGTGCCACAACAGAAAGAGATTTGCGGCCGAAAAATTCTTGTCGCACAACTGGAGATCCAAAATTGCAAACTCTCTGAAGTTTGCCTATAAGAGAAATGGCCAAAATGCGGCCACACAAGGAAATGTGCGGTCTGCACCAAATTCTGCGATCGCACCCACTAATGTGCGGACCGCAGATCGATAACGGGTAAAAGTGGTAACATGTAAGGAGTGTGGACCGCACACAAAATTGTGTGGCCGCACTCAGCTCGTGAATCCTTGCCCTAACCTGCCACCTATAAATAGTTCCTCCTCACCAATGTTCAAATTTTACACTCTCTGATCATTTGACTCTAAGGCAAGCACAATGGACCCAATTTTTTCAAACATCTCACACTCATTTCATCCATTTTGATTCTTCCTTGCATCACTACACTACCGGTATGTTCAATCCATCTTTAGATTTTTCAATTTTCTTAAATTTTGTTCTTAATTAGTTAGTTACTTTTAGCCCTACTATAAAATTCATCATCATATTAAGCATTAATGTGTTGGGTACCTTCCTACTTGCCATACGGGGAATGGGTAAACAGTTTATCGTGTGTACTTCACATTACCCTGTTCAATTTATGCTAAAAGTTAGGAACCCTAAGTTTACTACCGATTTGTTTGAATTGTGCGGCCGCACAAGAAATTGTGCGGTCCACAGATTGATAGTCTAGGAAACTTGATGTGAATTGATTATGCAGACCGCATTCCAAATTATGCGGTCCGCAAAAATTGAACTGCGACCGCACAAAAGTGTGTGCGGTTGCAGAATGAGCATTTCTCTCTTATTAGAGGGTTGCATGTTTAATGTGCGGTCCACACTTTAATTATGCGGTTGTACTTGAAATTGTGCGAACCGCTGACATACCATTGCGACCGCACTTCAAAATTGTGGGGTCCACACATTCCCACCTGCGGCCGTACTGAAAAATGTGCGGACCGCACTTCTGTACTTTGCATCTAGTTTTAATCTGCAATTGTCTGCAACTATCTGATACTGTGAACTTGAACTCTAAATATTCCTATTGCTATGTAATGTGGACAATGGTTAGATCTCGTGGAAGAGGTGATATATCCAAAGTAAGGGGTGAACCCTCCCAAGGCCGAGGCGGGGGTAACATACCACTCTCAGTGCAAAGAGTATTAGCAAAGAAAGCAACAGCCGGGAGAGTCCCGGAGCCTGCTGAATCCAGCTCATATGTCCCGTCTAGGGAAGCATCAGAGGGGAATTCAATGCAAGAACAACCCGATGCACAGTCACAGCCAAGGTAGTTTTCGGGGAGACTCCAACTCAGAGATGAGCCTTCCACCTCAGCTAGCTCTTCTGAGGGTTCGGAAGATGACAGCCACGGTTCTGAGCCCTCTTCCTCACATGCCCCCGCCATACCAGTTACTATTGATGATGATGATGATGATGATGTTCCAGATGACAGTCGAGGGGGAGATACCCGAGTTGCCAGCCTTGAGAGGTCGAAAAAGAAAGAAGTCTGGGAAAACAGATTCGTGAGCCTGACAGCTTTCAACAGGTTCCGAGAGTGGTAGCCTCAGAGATCGCTCACACTTGAGTGTCAATCCGTTTTAAAGAACTTGGATAGTTACAACCCGAATGTGGAAAGACAGTTTCGAGAGAGGGTGGACATGGTTCACTCAAAGCGTGATAGATGCCAAGGAGCACCTAGTCTGGGAATTCTACTCCAATGTGGCGAACATTAAGAAAGGGAATAAGGTGACTAAAGTGAGGAACCTAAAAGTCAGATTTGATCAAACCTTACTGAACACTTATTTGGGGCTCGAGCATGTGGAGCCGGTGCAATACGTAGAGAAGTTTGCATTGGGTGATGCAGCTCGCCCATGGCTAGCGAAGATATTGGAAGCTCCAGGACCACCACTGATAATAGGTGAATTGAACTATGATTAAGCCCTAAAAGCACCACTTTCTTGTAGAGTTTTTATGGTAAAAGTGATAACAAAATGCTCTTATTAGTGATTTTCATGTTTTGCAGGTTACATACAATAAAAGAAGGCTATGGAGTACTTTTGGGATCAATTATGGAGGAAAAAGAGGCCAAGCACATAATATCCGCCAAGTGCACCATGTGAAATGCACAAACCAGAACTGGAGATGAACTGCCGCGGTCCCGGCGTAACCACGGTCGGACCGCGGCGAGAAGCTATTGTAGATTCAGAGAGGTCATTTGGCCGCGGTCCTAGCATAACCGCAGTAGGACCGCGGCAGGAGGCGTAAAATTGAGGGACAGAAGTGCAAAACACGGAATTCTTAGCCCAAAAACCCTATTTAAACAATAGAACTCGCCCAATGGAGGCATGTAATGTTTTTAGAGAGTACTTTGGCAAGGAAAACAAGTGTGAGAGATCACCCAAAACATCATTACTCTTATTCTTCTTTATTTTTCTTGCAATTTATGATTATAAATCTTTTAGTAGTTTATTTTCCCATTGTCATGAGTAGCTAAAAACCTTAATCTAAGGTTTTGGTGGAACCCGGTTGGGGATGACTTGGTTTTTTTGTTAATATAATTGAATTTGGTTGTTAATCTCTAATTGTTCATCTATGTTTTGATTGTGGATTAGTTGAAAGGGCCCTCAATTATCCGTTCCTATTTATTATGTATCTACTTGAGAGAGAGTGCATATTTAGGTGATTGTATGAACAACATCACTCCCGGAGTATAGACGAGAGTCATAACCGAGGGTTTAGGGGTTGGATTAGAGATAACGAAACCCCGGGTGCAATCTAAGTGAATTGTATTGTGAAATTAGCTAGCGTAGCTTGAGAGAGTGCGTCTAGTAGATTATCATAATTACTTGAGAAAGAATTATGATAGCTTGATCGTTCATGATTGTTACAGACAACTAAATCGTATTTATAAGACATATGCAACCAAGGAAATTACCAGCGGGGGAAACCATTGCCTTAGACTTTATTTCTACCGTTTACACATCAAGTTTAGTTAATTTTCAGCTGTTAATTACTTTCAGTCTTTAGTTGTTAGAAAATCAACCATTGTGAATCAAAAANTAGTAAGAGGGAGGTAGTTTTAGGCTGACTTCGTTTAGGGTTTTTAAAAGGTAAAAAGACTAAGGACGACATTACAAAACACATAGGACTGCATAGTTAGGGGAAACATGTAAACAACTAAGAGGCTCATATCTACCTCCTCAAGTAAGGCACATAAATAGCATGACTTAAACACATTTAGGGTCTGATAATAGGTGAATTGAACTATGATTAAGACCCTAAAAGCACCACTTTCTTGTAGAGTTTTTATGGTAAAAGTGATAACAAAATGCTCTTATTAGTGCTTTTCATGTTTTGCAGGTTACATACAAGAAAGGACGAATTGGAGGTACTATTGGGAGTCAATTATAGGAGGGAAAAAGAAAGGGCCGAATACGCCATAATAATCCGCCCAACGTGCACCCATGTGAAATAGCACAAACCAGAACTGGAGATGAACTGCCGCGGTCCCGGCATAACCGCGGTCGGACCGAGGCGAGAAGCTATTGCAGATTCAGAGAGGTCATTTGGCCGCGGTCCTAGCGTAACCGCGGTAGGACCGCGGCAGGAGGCGTAAAATTGAGGGACTGAAGTGCAAAACACGGAATTCTTAGCCCAAAAACCCTATTTAAACAATTGAACTCGTCCAATGGAGGCATGTAATGTTTTTAGAGAGTACTTTGGCAAGGAAAACAAGTGTGAGAGATCACCCAAAACATCATTACTCTTATTCTTCTTTATTTTTATTGCAATTTATGATTATAAATCTTTTAGTAGTTTATTTCCCCATTGTCATGAGTAGCTAAAAACCTTAATCTAAGCTAGCGTTTGGCCATAGATCCCAAATTTATTTTGAAAAATCTGATTTGGGTGAAGTTTGGTTTGAAGATGAAAATGTGTTTGGACATACGTTTTCAAAACATATTTTCCAACTTTATTCTGAAAAAACATGTATATAATTCCCAAGTTTTGGGATTTTGGCCCAAATTCAGCTCAATAGCTAATTTTGGAATTTGAAATTTTTGATTTGGGATTTGGCCAAAATATGAGCAAAATTTATGGCCAAACATGAGTTTTGAAAATAAATCTCAAATTTATTTTGACAAAATTTATGGCCAAACGGGGCCTAAGGTTTTGGTGGAACCCGTTGGGGATGACTTGGTTGTTTTGTTAATATAATTGAATTTGGTTGTTAATCTCTAATTGTTCATCTATGTTTTGATTGTGGATTAGTTGAAAGGACCCTCAATTATCCGTTCCTATTTATTATGTATCTACTTGAGAGAGAGTGCATATTTAGGTGATTGTATGAACAACATCACTCCCGGAGTATAGACGAGAGTCATAACCGAGGGTTTAGGGGTTGGATTAGAGATAACGAAACCCCGGGTGCAATCTAAGTGAGTTGTATTGTGAAATTAGCTAGCGTAACTTGAGAGAGTGCGTCTAGTAGATTATCATAATTACTTGAGAAAGAATTATGATAGCTTGAGCGTTCATGATTGTTAGGGACAACTAAATCGTATTTATAAGACATATGCAACCAAGGAAATTACCAGCGGGGGAAACCATTGCCTTAGACTTTATTTCTACTATTTACACATCAAGTTTAGTTAATTTTCAGCTGTTAATTACTTTCAGCCTTTAGTTGTTAGAAAATCAACCATTGTGAATCAAAAAGTTTGGGAAAACAGACTGTGTGAATTTAGTAAATCTGACAGTAGTGATTGATAGGTTAGTTCCCTGTGGTACGACTCTGGGAAATAATACTCAGATTATATTTGCAACGCCCGCATAGTCTTTTGTGAGACTTAGTTGAGCGTGATCAATTAAGCATCGAGGAAACTCATTATCTCATGCTCGGCCGTTGCATCAATCATTTGATCAATGTTTGGCAATGGGAACGAGTCCTTTGGGCACGCCTTATTTAAGTCCTTACAGTCTACGCACATGCGAAATTTATTATTCTTCTTTGGAACTACTACTACGTTAGCTAGCCAGTCTGGACACTTTACCTCTCGGATTGAATCGATATCAAGTATGCGAGTTACCTCTTCTTTGACAAATTTTTTTCTGGCCCCGGCAATAGGTCATTTTTTCTATCTTACCGGAGGGATGTTAGGATCCAATCTCAACTTCTGTACAGCCACTTCTGGAAGGATACCGTGTGCGACCACGCAAAACAACCGATGTTAAATATAAGAAATTCAATAAATCCAAACCTTAGTTCGGGGTGCAGTCTTATCCCTAAGTGGCATTTTCTCTCCAAGAATTTTTCGAATAATGCGACTTGCTCAAGCTCTTCCATTGTGGATTTTGTTGCGCCTGTCTCTTCTGGTACCTGGATATACCTTGGCACCTGATAAGAGTCCGACGCCTCTTCCCTCTGGCTGACTTCGCTTGACTCGGGAGCAGGCGCTTCTTCTTGTAATTGCTATGTTGCATGCTCTTTCCCTTTTGCTACTGGAGACCGAAATTGCATTAATCTCCCTTGCCGCTGGTTGGTTACCTCTTATTTGTTTAATTCCCTTGGGAGTCAGGAATTTCAGTAACTGGTGATATGTCGACGGCACAACCTTCATCTCATGCAACCATGGTCTTCCCAGGATAATATTGTAGCCCATATCACCATCCACCACCTCGGAAAGGGTCATCTTTTATCACCCCCTTCGACATTCGTGGGCAACAGGATCTCTCCTCGGGTTGTCTCTCTTGCTAGGTTAAACCCGGCGAGGAGTTCTGTGGTCGGAATGATGCTTTCGGTGAACTTGGCTTGCTCCAACACCCTCCATTGTATAATATTGGCCGAACTCCCAAGATACACCAGAACACGTTTAATTTTAAAATTTAATACACTTAGAGAGATTACCAATGCATCGTTGTGCGGTAGCAACAATCCGTCTATGTTCTCCTCCGTGAAAGTGATGTCGTCTTCAACTACTTCCCGGAGTCTCTTGGTGTGGGTTACTGATATCTTCGTCTTTTTTGCTGCCGAGAAAGTAACTCCGTTAATCTCATTCCCCCAAAAATCATGTTGATCGTCCGGCGCGAGGGATCTTCTCCTGCTTTTGAGGGCTCTGTATTGTCACGATTACGACCGTAATTATTTTTAGCCCGATCACTTAAGAATTTCATGAGATGGCCATTTTTTAGTAGTGTCGCCACTTCTTCGCGTAGATGCAGGTAGTCCCCAGTCCGGTGACCATTCATCCCGTGATATTCGCACCATGAATTAGGATCCCTCTAGCTGGGATCGGATCTCATTGGCGTCGGAAATCGTGCTTCTTTAATGTTCCTCATAGCGACACCAACTCTACTACACTAACGTTGAAGTTATATTCTGGAAGTCTAGGGTAGGAAGAATCTCGAGAGCTAGGCGTTTCCTTTTCCAGTAGCGACCTCTTGTTCTAGCCGCGATTAGTTCTTCTATCGGTAACGAACCTATCCGTCGATCGAAAACCTCTGTCGCGTCCTTCGACCCGTTCATAGGGAAAAAACCAGCTCCTAGAAGACCGTCGATTCGTGTCGAAATCATCTTTTGATTTCTCTTTACTCTTCTCCCAGTCTCGGCCCTTAACTGACGTCGAGAAACCGAGCTGATCATCCTCAATCCTTATCTTTGACTTGTATCGGTTGTGAACATCCGCCCAAGTTGTCGCTTAGAACTCGAGCAGACTTTCTTTCATCTTCCAAGAAGCATCGGAACTTTGCAGATTCAAACCTTTGGTGAATGCTTCAGCCACCCATTCATCCGGAACAGCTGGTACCAACATCCTTTCCTTTTGGAACCAGGTTACAAACTCTCGCAGCAACTTGGACTCTCCTTGCGCAATGCTGAATATATTGGCCTTTCGACCTGTACCTTTCTGGCCCCGGCGTGGGCCTTAATGAAAGAATTCGCGAGCACCTCGAAGGAATCTATGGAATGTTTGGGCAAAAGCGAATACCAGGTCAAGGCTCCCTTCGTAAGAGTCTCTCCGAATTTCTTCAGCAAAATTGATTCAATCTCGTGGGGAGCTAAATCATTCTCCTTCAGCGCCGTTGTATAGGTGGTGAACTCCTAAGGATCTAAAGTCCCTTCATATTTTGGCGTATCAGGAATTTTAAACTTCTTTGGGATCAATTTTGGTGCCGCGCTTGGTTTATACGGCAATTGAGTGTACTTCTTTGAGTCTGGCCTCTTCAACACTAGTGGTGCGCCCGGAATTTGGTACATGTGGGCGTTCACTTCCTTTATGAAACGTATGAGTTCGTTTTTGAAGGGATCGCTCTCATTGTTATAATCAGATCTGCTTCCCCCGGCCCCATCGAAGCCGACCTCGCCCCTCGGGGTGTTGTTGTCGACCCTTTGCGTTGTTTGATTTGCGGGAGCACCGGGAGGAACTAGACCTCGTTCATTCGTGTTATTGGAAACACCCGATAACGCCTGTTTAGTTCTATCATAATCTTATCCTGCCGTGTGAGATGACCTAAAATGGCTTCCTGTTGCTCCTGCAACACCCTTACCGCTTCGACGACGTGCTCTTCTTCAGCATCATCAGGAGTTACCTCTCAAACATGTTACGGGTACCGCCTTTCGTGGACCGGAGTGGCCTCGTTCCCCTCACTGCGGGTATCACTGATTGAATGCTCTTGCCGAGGCTGATTTTCTTGGGCCTCGAGGTTGTGTGTGTTGTTAACACCATTATCTACCATTATCTATGATTTTTTGCTAAGAACAAATAATCAAACACGTTAGTAAAAGAGGCAAGGACCAACTTAATTACACAACTATCTAAGTCACACGGTGGACCCCAAACTGTTTACCCGTAAAACGGTACAGTTGAATTTATACGTGGTTTATAGACAAGTGAATTAATTTGATCCTAAAATAATAGATGAATTAGATAAAAATATGATACTTAGCCTTGAGATGGAGATAAAATAGCAGAAATAGTAATTCTGAGAGCAGGACTTCCGGGCACAATAGCAACTATATCAGTAAACAAGAAGATAAAAATAATATTGAGCTTTGAATAAAATGTAGCGTGTATTTGCCAGAAAATTCGTGTCAATACAATGGTAATAAAGCTCATTATTTATAGTTGTACCTAGGGAACAAGGTCCTAGGATCAATCCCCTCTTTAATGTCAATTGTGACGGCCATTGAAGAGTGTGTACGGCAGGCATTGAATGTCATATTCTTTATAACGGGTTGTGTACTTAATGTTATAGGATATTCTTCATCAAATGCTACCGAGTTGCAGATATTTATTTCACCTTAATGAGTGTCATTCTCTTCGATATCAGACGGGATCGTTGCCTCCGGGTTCAACTATCTTCTGTATTCGGCTCGACGTGTCACTTCCTCATGCGATCATTTAATATAAATATATTTTACCCCGTACACTAGCTAAGAGAAATCAAGCAAAATCTAAAAAAGGAGTAAAAATCACAAACAAATAAAATACAATAAAACAAAATAAAGAGAGGCCCCATGGTGTTTTGTCATTCTAAAAGTGATAACTTGGTCAAGTCAATCCCTGAATGTACCTCCACCTCACTAAGCTTTTACTCCCTCCCCTTAACACTATTTCCACGTACCTTCTCTTCTAACGCTTCCATCCAAATCTCAATGCGTAAGCAGTGACAAAATCCCAAAAACTCACCCCATATTGGTTATCCACAGCTCTACACTCACGCTTAACTTGACGACACGTGTCCTCCTTTATTTTTATATTTTATTTTACCTTTTTTTTCCCATTATATCGCACACGTTTATTCTAGAACCCGCAGCCTTCTCTAGCCACGCGTCCTTCTCTCCTCCTATATATTCCCTTCTCCCTCTTGTGTTGCAAGTTTCAACTTTCAGAGCGCCTCTCACTGTAATCAGTTATCTACACACTACCTATCAATCAAAAGAAAAATAAATACACAAATACAGCAAGTCAAAATCATTGTAAAAGAATGGCAGCGGTGGAATTGCAATTGCCTCCTGGATTCCGATTCCATCCAACTGATGAAGAGCTTGTGATGCACTATCTCTGTCGAAAATGTGCGTCGCAGCCGATTGCTGTCCCGATTATTGCTGAAATTGACCTGTACAAGTACGACCCATGGGATCTCCCTGGTAATTTCCTGCAAATGATTCATTCTGTTTTTGATAATAACGAAGAATTTTAGTTTCCCAAAGTTGGAACTTTTTGAGTGTTTTTTAATTAATTTAAGTTTTTTTTTTTTTTTGGTGGTTTTAGGTTTGGCGTTATATGGGGAGAAAGAGTGGTATTTCTTTTCACCGCGAGATCGGAAATATCCGAACGGTTCACGGCCAAATCGAGCTGCGGGAAATGGATATTGGAAGGCGACGGGTGCAGATAAGCCGATTGGTCATCCGAAGCCTGTCGGAATTAAGAAAGCTCTGGTATTTTACGCAGGCAAAGCTCCAAAAGGAGAAAAGACGAATTGGATTATGCACGAATATCGGCTTGCTCATGTTGATCGATCTGCTCGTAACAAGAACAATAGCTTAAGGGTGGGTAAATAAACCGAATTAGACTTTTGATTTAGTATTGTATTTAACTTTGTTATTATAGAAAATTATTATTTGTTCTTATCGCTTATCAAGAGAGTGAAGTGAGTGTGATTTTAGATTGAGATTTTTCGACCATTGTGATTTGATTTTTTGACTGATCCAACGGTTGTTTCTTTTTTTGTTGACAGCTAGACGATTGGGTTTTATGCCGAATATACAATAAGAAGGGTACAATGGAGAAGAACCAATTGAATAGTCAAAAAATGAATGTCGGAATGTCGCCGCCGGCGAGCGAGGTGGATGTGAAGCCGGAAATTCTGCCGTTGCCGATCTCGACAAGGCCGTCGCAGGTTTACAGTGACTTTATGTACTTCGATTCATCAGATTCTCTGCCGAAGCTTCACACTGATTCCAGCTGCTCGGAGCAGGTGCTTTCGCCGGAGGTCACGTGTGAGAGAGAAGTTCAGAGCGAGCCGAAATTGAGCGATTGGGAGAAGACTGCCGTCGACCTTCAATTTAATTACATGGATGCCATCCCGGACGTCGGAGATAAAAGCTTGCTAGGTTCTCAGTTCCAGGGCTGTAATGAAATGTCGCCGCTTCAGGATATATTCATGTACCTGCAAAAGCCGTTTTGAGCAAGATAATGGACCCCACTTTGAGTTTCCGTCGCACGTGCAAAAGAGACCAAGGTCAATGACTAGGCATGTGCGGATGTTTGTAGAAGTAGGAGTAGTATCTGTGCTTTCACATTGGCGATTGCGTAAAAGAAAAAATTGGTGTATATATTCAATTTAAACGAAGAAAAATAGAAAACAAGTCGAAAATGGTACTACTATTTTTATTATAGTTAGTACATAAACATGAAATGTTTGGATTGTATCTTGACCATTTATCCTATCTTTTCATGTTCGATATGCTCCAAGTGTTCCCTTCCCGTAAATGGGCTTTAACCTCTTCTAATCATTTTAGTAATTTGGGTTGAGTTTATTTAAATAATTTAATTAACTAAAGGATTCCTTTGCGTAAGATTAGATTTGTTCCAATTATCGTTTGAGTTTTGGTCGTAATACAATTATGTTCCAATTGTAAATCCAAGAGTTTTAAATTATATTAGGATGAATGACCTTATTCCATTTTGGTGAGGGCGCTCATTAGGGTTTAAAGAAACCTGCGTAGCGAAAATTGAGTCAGACAGGAGTAAGAGGTACCCAAGAAGAGAAACTAATAAAGTTTAACGCCAGACCCTTTGCACAGGGATCAGCTTTGGCATTTGCTAATACTTTGCATCACAAATACACTGCTGGGACGTAGAATGAGCATTACAACAGATTTAAGAGGAAAAACGGATCATTCGTTCTTCTCATCGTCATCTCTATTTGATATTCGTATTTCTAGAACTACAGAAACTGTACAATTTGGCGCTTAAAAGCTAAGTGTAAGACTTACCCTGTACCGTGGGAACCTCTATCAACTTCTCTGCGCTTGCAAAAATCTTACTATTTTACAGTTACCCCCACAGGTAGCAATGCTTTTAGATACAACAAAACTTGGACTTTACTCCCAATAGCTCTTGCATTAGGCTGGAATGTGTAGAGATTGTTCTTTTACCAGGTCCAGGTCCGACTTTGTGTCCTCAAGTGCATCACTTCAGTATTGCTTCCCTTCACTCACCTTCGCTGGACGTCCTACTGGACCAGCTAATCTCAATCTCTAGCGTCCGTGATGAGCCGTCTTTGTTGCTGTCATGGCTGAGGCTGAAAAGACCACTATACGTCCCTTCACTAACAACTTTATCAATTTGGATTGTTACCCTCCCGATAGTGCTCTGAAAAAAAGTAATCTATACATCAGAAATGGTGAGTGTGATATTAAGTAGGAGTGACCATTCTATTATCTCATCCTATTGCCAAATGACGCACCTCATAGCGTCAAACCCATTTTATATATCATTTTCACTATAAAGTAGCAATGCAGTTGGTAAAACTGGTGTATGTTGTAGCTGGAAGTTAAATGGTAAAGAACATAAACTTCACATCGGACATCCAGAACATAAAGTTAGTTACCTTCCCAAATGTGTTTTTGCTTTTGCACAAGATATGTAACTTTTGTCCCTTGGGCGGCACATCAAAAGCCCATGTGAAGCCTTCTTTCCATTCCGGCGATGTACTGTTACTCACAACCTAATCATAAAGCATGGACTGTCAATATGAAATGTAGCTGACCTGGACAAGAAGCTTCTGAATTTATAGGTTCTTTAACACATTGCTAAACCTTAATACTTCTTAACCGTTGAGACTTAATTAAGTATTTTAGTTTGATCTGTTGGAAGTTGCTAACAAATATAATCAAGTAAAGTGCAAGTTGAGTAAAATTTGAAAAAAAAATGAAAAAAGCAAAGAAAAGAAATCACACAAAAATATCACAGAAAATATTCGTAGCATGAGATCTTTTAATTGGTGTGCAATCTGCATGTTCTTAATATGATTATCTACAGATATCCATGGAACTCAGAGTACTTGATACACATACTCTAGAATAGTTGAGGTAGGCTGTGATAGTACAGAACTGTCATCTCATGATAAGCAAAAGGTTTCAAAAGTGAAACAGATTACAGAATAACAAAAACCTTTGTACTTCATCAACAATCATAAAGTTGTTACCTTTGTTTGCCGTGATGGACCATTGCCAATAGTCAATTGACAAAAAGCATTTGTTCCTCCCATCACCTGTTTTAAATTGTTTGCACGCTTGATGGTGACTGTCAAACAACCTGGTAAGCTATGCAACAGGCTGTCTGCTCTATCGTGGAAACTTGGTGGGCAAGTTTTCATTAGCATCTGTAATGTGGGAATGGCTTCAGCTGCAACCATTGCTTGGGACGTAGACACATCCATCGGCATGGTTGACCAAGATTGCTTGAGTAAGCATAGTGTGGTCAATACTGAATCCTGAGCAGCCTCGCTACCAGAGTTCAATGCTGCCACAAGATGAGGGATACAAAGTGTAGCAGCGTCAGAAACATGGAGCTTGGGAAAATTAGAAAATATTACATGAATGGTCCGCAGAATTTCCTCATTAGCAGTTGCTGTGGCCCATAATTCCTTCTCCAGTGCAGCTGCATTTCAAGAAATTATATAATGTTTTAGGCAGATAAGAAGAAAAAGAAATACTTGTACTACATTTTATGACAAGAAGAATGGAGCAAGAAGGAGATGAGAACAAAAAGCACAAACAAAGATCTAGGATTTGGTTATCTTAAGAAACAGATCATGGAGATTTGAGCCTCCAAATTCATATATCAGAAAGATTTACTGCTGCATTTGAAATGCTACAAGCAAAACTAGTCAGATGGAAACAACATACCATTGCGGAAACAGTCTGACATCTGGTTGCTTCATATACAGGGTTTGTTTTATTTTATGGCATTAGGCTTTAGGTATATCAATCTAGTATGCTTATGTTTTCCTTTTGGCTGCTGTAGAATTCTTTGAAGCACTATCTTTAGTTTACAGAACTAGCTTCTGAAGTGACACTGAGAATCTAAAGCTTTCAATCAAGTGCTAGCTCCTGAAGTGACACTGAAAAAGTACAGCTGTCAATTTAGTGCTTCAAGCCTTAACCCTAACTTCCACTTCTGCGGACATTAAAATCAGAATACTTAGAAAAATTGCAGCATAAAATTCCTGAGGTAAAACATTGGAACATAGATTTACATCTGAAGAGTCTTTTCTGGGTTTTCAGCAGATTATATATAACATCATTTTCAGATAGGCTTTGGTTGGTTTATGTTTACTTCCATAATAGTTCTTCACAGGACATGGCTGGCATCATTTCAACAGGCTTCCGGAAAAACTAATGAATTAATAAAATGGAAAAAAGTAGTGAAGTACTAGGAGTACTTTATAAGCAAAGTTACCTGTCAAAGATCTGATAAGCTCGTTTGATACATATTCTTGAAGCGTGTGATTTGAGAATAAAAACCTTATGAGCAGAGATGCCTGTACTGCAATTTCTGAATTTGGGGCTAAAAGCAGTTCTTGAACCATTAAAATTCCACCGGCTTCTGCAACAGCTCTCCTGTTGGTTCTACTGCGCATTACAAAGTTTTGCAATGCACAAATTGCCACCATTTGCATTTCTTCTGTTGGTTGATCTTCAAGTAAACTTATCAGAGCTCGACAGGCTGAGACAGAATCACTTGCTCTAGCTAGTCCTTCATGCTGAGAGAGATCACCAAGAGCGAGAGCTGCAAGAAGCCTACCAGATTGCGATCTAGTCTGTGGATCCAACAAATATTGTGCCAGAGGTGCAATTGCATACTTGGATACCTTCAGCTCTCGTATCTGGACATTGTTGAAAAGAGCTTCAAGCAATTTTCCTGATGCTTCTTCACACTGGTGAGATCTTAGCAGATCCAAGAGGGCGTCTACTACACCAGCTTCAGCCATCAGTTCTGCACTTGAAATATCAGTCTTTTCATAAACTATAAGTGCATTCAGCGCAAGAGTAACAGTGCTCTCGACTGTTGAATGCAGCATCTTTACGAGAACCACCAGCGGAAGTTTGAAGTAGTAATCGGAGTTAGAGCATAGGACATTGCAGAGAACCATAGCGGCTGACTCCCACAATGCAACAGGCGGTACAGGGTCATCTTGAACAATAACCTTTGCAAGCTCAAAAATACCACCAGCATCAGCAACTGCTTTTGGCCAGCTTAATGAGATATTTTCCAAAGCCCGAATTGCTGTCTGTTGTAAGTTCAATATACCAATGCCTGCGAGCTGCACAAGAGGCACTACTGCATTTTTCGTCGTTATGTCCTGCTTAAAATGCTCTTGTGCAAGGAGATGAGATAATAACTCGGTTCCAAGTTGTTGGATAGCTTGAGCTGGGGATTCAAGAAAGGAAATGAGAGGCTCAATTACCTGGCTAGGAGAAAGATTCAGAACTGCAAGACTTTGTGGCTTCTCTAGAATGTTTACAAGAGCTTGCAAAGCACTGTGCTGTCCCCACAGTCCAAAATCTGACCGCAGTAAAACCATAAAGAGAGGTTCTACAATTTTTGCAGCAGCTGGGTTTTTTGAAATAGCACTACTATTTGTCAATATGCGGAAGAGTTCTGCAATGGTGGAGCATAAGGGACTCGATGCAGTTGGGAGCAGCTCAAGACAATTTTCTATTATGCCTGCTTTGACCATATCCATCTTGCGAGGAGTTCGGTCCTTACCCAACTTAATAAGTGCACAAATACTCGCATCAATGAGCCGCTGGTTTGAGCCACAAACCAGATGAACTAGAAGATCAACAAGATCATACGCTGATGCAAGCTCCACCAGCTGCTCATCGTCCAGCAACCTCTCAAAAGCACAAACTGCAGATTCCACAGCTCGTTCTGCATCAGATTGCATTAGCATTACTAGGGGCTCTATGCATTCAGAAGCAATTGGCAAAGCTCTGAATTTTGGATCACCAAAAAGTACAAAGCATAACTCGGCAGCATCGCTTTTCAGTTCCAAAGGAGAAGAAGAAGCAAGAATCTTATGTAGACTCCCAAGGGGATTCCCTTCTACATCAGCCATCAGTGATGCTTTTGAATCGCTTTCTGAGGTCAACTTAATCAAGGCGCTAACAGCAACTCGTTGTTCACTTTGTAATGCAGCACCAAGCATGTCAGCTAAAGGCTGAATGGCTTGTATAGATGCTTCAGAATCTCGGATGTTCTCAGCATCAAAAAGTTCATTTAAAGCCCTAGCAGCACTCAGCCTTGCACTTCTTGACCCCAAATGAAGAACAGCAATCAGTTGAATTGTGCAACTAACGGCTGCTTCATACCGGAGAAGGTCAGAATTGCTGAATAGTATTCTCAGTAGCTCAGAAACAGTAGCCTCAGTCAAGTCTTGAGGGCTCAGAGATAAGTACTTTGTTAGAGCCTCCAGCGCGCCAGTTTCAGCCATGATTAATTTGTTTGCATTATTGCCATCTGCAAATTGAGTCAAGAGACGCACAGCCAATGGAGGTGCACCTGGTCTATCCGGAAGTGGTTTTAACAGATCTACCAGTAGAGGGATGGTCTTGCGCGCAGTGGAACCAATTCTCACGTCTTCAATTTCAAATAGATATTCCAGGGCAACCTGATCAGGGTGTCTTTCCAATAAAAATTCTTCGGAGAGAGCAACAAGATTCGGCATATCTATTTCAATGTGACCAATCAAGCTCACTAAACCAGCAATTGCACCTGAATTAGCAATAATAAGATTTATTCCCTTGTCCCTCTGACAAACAAGACTAGCTATTGCCTGAGCAGCAAAAAATCGGTCTATCATTTCATCAGATTTCAGAAGATATGCAAGCAAGGGTATAAAACGCATGGTTGTTGGAGAGGATACTACGTCGGCATCTTGGAATAATATAGACAAAAGCAATGCACTGATCCACATGCCCTCTGCATCTTCAAACTCTGCCTGCCATAACAAATTTTTCTTCAGTTCGCTTAACCAATTAAAAACATAAAAAGAGCATGTGAACTGTCATTACTTCCAATTGGAATGGAACAAAGGTGACAATGAAGCAGTTAATTGGTTATCCTTTTCTTTATTTCTTTTTTTTAATTTTGATTTTCTTTACTTTCATATCTGTTGCCAAATATGAGCGGGTAAACTTGCATATTCAAGTGCTCGGTAAATTTTCCATTTAGCAACTCAAGTGGTTTCTAAAAAGATCCAGCATATGTCAAGACATAATAATGATAAAGATCGCCTTAATGTGAATTGAAAGAGACAGAGAAGGCAGAAACTAAAGGAAGATGAGAGATGGGACTTCCAACGAACTCGCTTTGATCGTGATCTAAAAACAGGAAGTGGGACATAAATGCTGGCCCTAATTCCAGAAGCACGCAATTAATGCAGATAATACTTCCTAGCCATGTAAATAAGTCAGGTAAAAGAGATATTCAACTGTTTTGAATTGTTTTACAGTACTGACCCCTGCAATCAGTCTATACCAAAACCAACACAAATGAAGAATGAACAGAGCCAAGGTCCATAAAATAAAAGCACTCAATAAAATTAGCCAATCAACACTTATTTTTTCCAAGTCAAAACCAAGCAAGTTCTTCGAAAAAAGGGGTGCAGCGCAAAGCCCAATAATGCGACCAGGGACTTGGGGG
>NW_017670741.1:333895-412186 GCF_001879085.1 Nicotiana attenuata
GGGGGGGAGCATACACCACACGAGTAAGATTTATATAACGTCTACCTGGAGATTGGAAGTGTGTCTAACAAGCTTGTCGGCAAGGGCCTCAAGTCCCCCCGCTTCCACAACAGTGGACTTGCTATTTAAATGAAATGATGTAATTATTGATAGCAGCCAAAGGGCAACAGTACCCCCCAAGACTGTTGCAGGATCAGGAACCTCAAACTCATTTTCTTCCCCAAATGGAGTTCTTTCTGTGAAACCCCTAGGGGTTCTGACTTCAATTTCTAAGGAAGAACAATTGGAGTTTTTCTTCATCATGTCAACTAACGCATATATAAGAGGTTTCAAGTATCCAGATGCATAAAGTGCATCCATTGACTGAACTTTATGTTCCTTGGCAGCACAAATGACCAATGCTGTCCCACCAACTCTTACTTCTAGACTGCTAGAATTCATTATTCTATCAGCCAATGCACCTATCGACCTGGATCTTGATACTAACAGGTCACCTAGCAGAATTGGTTGATCTCCACAAAGCCTGGATAAAATTTCTATTACTTTATCTTGGACTAGGGGAGATCCCTCACAGAGGCAATGTATAAGAGGCTCTAAACTAGACGGAACTTCAGCAAGGGCAGTCCATGGGTTGTACGACAAATGTGTGCCTTGTTTTGTCCTAGCAAGAAGTGCAATAGCATCTAAAGCATCTGCAGCATCAGTTCCATCTGCATTCATCGCTTTTAAGGATTCCGCAATAGCCAGAACAGCAAATCGACACTGAGCAGTTCCTATCAGTACATCTCCCACTGGAAAATGCATCAATAGCTGATGAAGCGCACGTGACGCATTTTTTTTACCTTCGAACGATCCTTCTCCTAAAACTCGGGTCAAAGCTGAAACAACATCTTCAGCCAGTGCTTCTGCAGCTATCTCTGGATCAGACAACAGATTGGCTAAAGCAGCTATTGCAGTCTCTGCAGAATCAATAGATGCAGTTTTGGCCAACTTAATTAGTGGTCTTACATCCCCTTCAGCAATATAAGGCATCTTGGTTGTAGATTTTGCTTTTGTTGGACGGGACAAAGCACCCAAGGCTCTAGCTGACTGTGTTGCAACAACTGGAGTATTGCTAGTCAAAAGCTTCATGCAAGGATTAACCACTTCATCTGTTGCGAGGCTATCACAAATATCATGTCGAGTGCTGAATATGTCAGCTAGGACAGAGGCAGCATATTCTTGAGTCTTTTCATTTGAGGAATTTAGAACTTTGACAAGTGACCTTAGCCCTTCGTTAGCAGCGGCCCCTTTACGCACAAGGTCATTCTGAGATGCCATGGTAAGCACATGACCTAACACCTTAATTATATGGGCCTTTGAGCTTGGTGAATCTCCCTTTAGTAATACTAGCAATTGATTTATGGTAGCCGAATCAGCAGTCGCGATTAGCTTTGTTAGGGTCCTAGCTGATGCTTCTTGCCCCTTTGGTCCACCATTTTTGAGAAGCCACAAGAACGAATGTATAGCTCCAGCACTTTCAACGCAGGCACGGATGTCTTCACTATGGCAGCACAGGTTATACATAACATGTGCTGCATCTTCCTTAGCCTTCTGAGACCCCATTTCTAGTAACTGAACAAGTGGCGGAATCCCACCAGCGGCAGTGATTGCCCACTTGCTGTCATCAACTTGGTCAGTTAGGATAGCAAGCATCTCAACAGCATACTCTTGATGTTGTTCACTGGATAACCCCAGCAGTGATATCAGTAACTGAATCCCTTCTCTCTTTCCAATTGCATCCCAGACACTCACTCCATCACAACATAACTGTATCAGGGAGAGTATCAGATACTCTTGTACATCACCGCTGGCCATTGTTATGAGGCCCGTAAGAACCTTCTTAGATTCTGATTGGTGGACCAGATTTGACAGATAAGCATTGCCGTAAAGACTTGCCATGGCCTCAAGGAGACGTTCCTGGACCAACTTATTATCCCGTGGCTTTAGGAGCATTATTAGAATATTTTCAATCTTCGTTGCATCAAAAGGTTCTTCTTCTGCGTTGAGCTCAAAGACCATAAGAGCATAAGCAAGTGCCCCAATTATATCAGCAACAGGAGCAGCTAACCTTGGGGACTGAGAAAGCTCACCCAGATACAACACGAGGGCACACATTCCACCACATATATTGGATAAAGCTTTTATTGTGTGCCACTGGAGCATCTCCCCTCCTTCGCCTTGCATACATTCTTTGGAAGGAGCTACAACAGCCCCTATGAGAATTGGCACACCCAGTGAGTCAACAATAGCTTTCTTTGCTTTGGTTGATTTTAGAGAAAGAACCTCTAAAGCCTCAGCTGCACTGGAACGAACAGTCACATCATTTTTCTGATGTAAGAGGCTTAGGAGAGCTTTGATTGCTCCAGAATCAATTATTTTTGGAATGCTATCACCAAATGCCAACATCACTCGGGCCAACAGAGAAGCTGCATTTGATTGAGCTGAAGCATTATCAGAAGAAAGAAGTCCTACAATAATGTCAACTCCACCACCCTCAAGCGTTGCCTTCCAATGTCCATCTTTATCACCACAGAGATTTCTCAAAGCCCCAGTCACAAATCCTTCTACTGTTTTATCCTGCTTCTGTTTTGGATTAAGCTGCTCCCACAAAGTTGGTACTACACGTTCTGTAACAAATATTTTAGTGCCGATAGGATCATCCGAAAGTCCACTAGATGACACCTGAAAAATTGCTTCTGCAGCTGCCTTCCTTGCTTCAGTGGAATCCGACTTCAACAGTGAAAGTAGAGGTGGAATACATCCACCTAGAAGAACCTTCAACCGCAAGTCTTCATCTTTACATAATACACATAAGGTTGCAGCAACATTTACTTTTGCCAAAGGAGTGCCATTTCTCAGAATGAATATGAATAGTGGCATTGCTTGGCCATGCGAACAAATAAGACCTCGTGCTTCCTTTCTTGCTTTGGATATGCCGAGCAAGCGTGCTGTAGTAAGTTCTTTTTCATGTGGAGAAGATTTATTACCATGCAGCTGCTCAATAAGTTCAGCAACCCTTGACATTGTCTTTTCCGGATCATCCATTTCAGCAGTTTCATTGGCCTCACTGGAAGTTTAAAAAAAAAGAGGGATAAATTCAGAAAAGCACAGCAGCCGGGAAGTAAAATCTACTTAACTTCAAGCAAAAAAAGATAAAGAGTTGTGTGGAACAAATTTCAACCAACCCACAAGCAGCACATGGACATATCTAGCATGCACATGAACGGGGGGAACAGACCTGGTCTTCTGAGAAGAGGATGAAACCTTCCTGTCCCTCAATTCAGGGGAAGAAGATTTTGACATCGGCAACAAGACTCCACCTTGACACTTTTCTTGCTTCCTACAGAATGTGACTACCTTATGTTAGTGTACCATTCAGTTTTGCTTGATCAATGCCAACTTACCTAAAGAAAAGAGAAAATTCATTAAAGAAAGGGAAGTGTGGATAAAGATTTGCTCTATGCTCTGCTTCACCTGAAATGGAATCAGGGAGGAGCAAGAGGCAGGAGAGGAAGAAAAGTCATATATCTATATGTGTGTGTGTGTATCCTCAAAACCTTCTCTAATTTGTGGCAACAAATGCCCCCAGAATTTTGGTCTAGTGATATGAGCACGGTACGTGAGGTATGGGTTAGGTGCACAACACGGGTTCGAACTTAGCCGCAAACAAAAGTCTTGTATTTAAGTGGAGAAGGTCAGAGGAGCGGGCCAATTATCCATGGAGTTGCCAATGACCCTCGTGAGTTTCTCGGTTATCAAGAAAAATTATGGCTACAAAAAGATTCCAACTTTACACTCCTTTCCTAATTTTGATTTACAATGAAGAACCAAAGAGAGAGGAAGCCATTCCCAAAGTTATGAAAATGTTTCAAATTCCCAATCCAACATAATCCAACTAATCCATAGGAAACACACTTCACAAACTTACACTTCAAGAAGCTAATTAAAAAGAATTATAAAAAACATGACAACTTTGCAGAATATACTTAAACAAACAAGTGCAACTTACTGCAGTCACAAAATTTCGTCTCAATGCTGCAAAATTGAGCTCCTCTGTTGAAGTTCAACAATTTAGAAGCTGGGAAAACCCCCAGATTTTCACCTAAAATTTTTATGTAAGCACATTTATGTACAGAGCTGTACAAGATTTGAACCAATGGGGAACGTAAGCTTTTTGCCAAGAAATTCTGCATAAACCCCCCCCAAAAAAAAGATTAAAAATCGTACCCAGATCTCCATTAATGACATGTATGTTCAGGTGAAGGAGATTCTTATAAATACGTATAAACGTATATGTATGTACTACATGCATATACAACATCAACAACATACCAAGTATAATCCCACAACTACATGCATATACAATTTGGTAAATTGGGGATTAATTAAAATTGAGTAAAAATAATTATAAAGCTGTAGAAAGGACAAGACAAAGAGATCAGATCAGAGGAAAGCATTCCAATGAAAATTTCAGAAAATGAGATGGAATGATAATATGTTTATGTATGCATATATTAGAGGATCAACCCATTATGACATGAAATAAATAACTTAATTTTTTTAATGGGAAAAAGTAATTCAATATAAAAAGAAATGGTTCCAGAAAAATGTACCTTTTTGTGTGAAATTAACTGTTTCAGCAGAAGAAGAACATCATCTATGGAGGGAGACAGGGAAGCGTAGAGAGAGAAAATCTGTAAGAGAGAGAGAGAGATGGGAGAGTGAAGTGTGCTCTTTTGCTTTTTTCTTCTCTCTCTTGTCTTTTTTCATTTTCTCTTGAGGTGTTTTTATAATTAACCTATTTATATTTGGAATTTTTACCTTGACACCTTATTTATTTTAAATAAATATCATTTTAAAAAATTATATTCTATAGATACCTTTTAATATTTATAGCAAAATATCTAATTTTGGTTACCTTATACCCCTAAGCCACTAGATACGCTATTCAGTTACACTATTTTCTTTCTTTCTCTATTTTGATACATGTTTCCTCATTCCCTGAAAACACACGCTTCTGCAATCGGAAAGAAGATAATAGAATTAACGCAATGTGGGGATACAGAGTGATTTCAACTATCGGAAAGAAGATAACAGAATTAACGCCAACACGAGGATTTGCAGCTGCATCGGTAGTATTATTCGCATCCAAGTTGGGGCTACCTATCTCAGCCACCCATACCCTAGTGGGTGCAGTAATGGGGGTCGGTTTTGCTAGAGGACTTAACAGCGTAAGAGCAGAAACAATGAAGGAGATTGTGACTTCCTGGATTGTGACAATCTCCATTGACAATCAAGTAATCAGCTTCTGCTACTGATACGTTCAATTTTGCTATGCTTGTTATCTTTGGCATAGGGTCTCCAATGGCTGCATATACATACATGTTGTGAACAGTGACATTCAGGGTTTTTGCTCGACGGCGGATTCGCCGGAAATTAGGGTTTGTTCTCGAACAAAGACGACGGAGTTTGGGGCTGAGCAACTTAATTTTCTGTTAAAATATTTCAATGTATTTTCAATGTATCACACTGTATTTTCATGTATTTTATTGTATTTATTGTATTTTTTTCATTGTTATTCAATGTATCTCGTTGTATTCCATGCATTTTATTGTATTCATTATCTTTTTTTTTAATTGTATTTCAATGTATCCCGCTGTATTCTATGTATTTCATTGTATTCACTGTCTCGCTATATGCCATGAATGTATTCATATATTTTTTTAATTAATATAATTTATGTATTCAGATGTATTATATAATTTCTCTGAAAATTGCTATGTTTTTGGGGTATTTTTCGATTGAGAATCTTTTTTATAACTGGAAATACAAAATTTGTGTTTTGTAATTTGAGTTTGTTGAGTTATATTAGGAATCTATTATGTTAATTGATTCACTTTCCGTTTAAACAGTGTAATCCCCTGTTTCACGCCGTGAATACAGTCGAATACAATAATCTGTCCAGCTGTAATCCCATGTTTCACGCCATGAATACAGTCGAATACAGTCGAATACAACAACTGATTAGCTGGACTTTCCTGATTCACGCCTATTTTTGCTACTGTATTCATGAATACAGTAGCTTAAATACATCTAATACATCTTATAACAACAGAAAACGTATCTGCAATTCGTAATATGGCAAATGGTATCTATAGATAGCTAATTACCACTAAAAGATAGTGCTTTATGAAAATTTCTCTTTATATTTCCTTTGTGTTAAAGTAACGAAGACTCTATACTAGTCCCATCAACTAATGTATAATGCATGTTTAGTGTAAATAATATTATGTTTTGATTTGAATAAAATATGTGCATTTCCTTTTGATTAACAATTCTACTTTTTGTCTATAATTCACAATTGTAAGAAGAAGAAAAACGGGCGAAGTGCCGCAATAGCTACTTTTAAGCCCGCTAGTTAAAATATATTCACAATTTATAATATATTTAAACATTAGCCGATTCACCCAAACTTGAGGATTAAGTATCCTAAATTTGAAAATCCAGGACTTAGTATCCTGAATTTTGAGCTGCTAATTTGAAATTCAGGACTAAGTGTCCTGAATTTCTGAACTGCTAATTTAAAATTCAGGACATATGATTCGAACTTTAGGATACGATGTCCTAAAGTTTGAACTTTGAGGTTTAAACTCTAGAACATCGTGTTCTGAAATTTGAGCGAAATTGACTAATCTTTAAATACATTGTAAACTGTGGATATATTTTAAATGACCTACCTGCCGTCATTTCCGCAAAAAAAATTCATCCATTAATATGTATATACACATATATAAGAATATACACATTAATTTATTGGATCCGTAGTCATACATGATACTTTTTAGGGGCATTTGCATCTATACCCGCTTTTTGGGTCACGTTTTAACTTGTGCCCGCTTTGCAAAAAAATTGCAAGCGTACCTACTTTTTCGCGTAACTTCAGCATACAGGGCTGAAGTAGCAAAGGCAATCACGGAAAACTTCAGCATTCTAGTAGACGGGACTGAAGTAGCAAGTGTGCTAAAGTTTTTGTTTGTAATTGCTGAACTTAAGCATAGTAGCTGAAGTTTTGTTCTCTATTTGCTGAAGTTTTTGTTTGTAATTGTTAAAGTTTTTGTTTTTGTAACTGGCGAACTTCAGCTCTAGAGCTGAAGTTTTTGTTTTGTAACTGGCGAACTTCAGCTCTGAGCTGAAGCTTTTTGTTTTTATAACTGGCGAACTTCAGCTCTAGAGCTGAAGTTTTTGTTTTGTAACTGGCGAATTTCAGCTCTAGAGCTGAAGTTTTTATTTTGTAACTGGCGAACTTCAGCTCTAGAGCTGAAATTTTTGTTTTTGTAACTGGCGAACTTCAGCTCTAGAGCTGAAGTTTTTGTTTTGTAGCTGTCGAACGTCAGCTCTAGAGCTGAAGTTTTTGCTATTTATTACTATGAATCCACAATAATCTTCAAAGCGGGAATCACATCGTATGGCAATCCACAACGATTTTCAAAGTGTGAATTCACATCGTATAGCAATCTAAGTCCTTGTGAAATCAAACAGCTAGTATTCTTGCCAAATTACTTGTCGCGTTTGAGTATTTAGTACTTACAATTAAAAGGAATTCTGAGTAATAGTAAGACATATTTATTTAAAAGAGATAGCTGAAGAATAAACTTCGTCAAGAATATCTCCACAGCCCATGTCAATTACTGGAACATTTCAGCGACTTCAGAAAGGAGTGGCCTATCGGATTGAGGGCGGATATAACTTTGAGGAGGAGAAAGGAGGAGGAGAAAGGGGGCTGAAGTTGTTTAAAAAGTAGGTACAAGTTAAAACTTTTAAAAAAAAATGGGTATAGGTTAAATGGGGGCGACCAAATAGGGCGCCCCGTGCAATTTTTACCACTTTTTGAGATTATTTTGGATATAACTATATTCATTTTTCTTTTTATGGTTGAATGAAATAACACATGCGTTTAGTATAAAAGAATTGTTCTTCTTGCAATAGAATATGAAAGAGTAGTCTTTTGTATTAAACATCCTCAACTAGCACTTTCAATTAAACATTCCTAGTAATAGGGAATTCAAAGAAAGTGGATTAGAGTTGCTTACCAATGAATTTGGGAAGAAAAAATTCTTCAAAAATCACCTTTAGAGTATTCAAGGTTGAGAAATGGTGTAAATAAGCTAAGTCCTGTTTTCCCCCTCTTTTACCCAGATGCAGGTGTTGTATTTGCGAACTCTTGTTCGCAAATGCAATGCGACACACGGATCGCAAATGCGATCAGTGCATCAGATGCCCAGAAGTCGCAAATGCGACAATTTGTTCGCAAATGCGTCCAAAAGCTTCCAAATGCGAAGCTGACATTTATTACCAGCGGTCACAAATGCGACCAAGATGTTCGCAAAAGCGTCTTCAGACAGTTCGCAAATGCGAACATTTTTCTCAAAATGCGAGGTCTCCCAGCCCAAGCCCTTGCTTACAAATGCGAACTCTTGTTCGCAAATGCGAGCTAGACCTCGCATTTGCGAGATCTGCAACAGACACCGGTAACATGGAATGCACCAGCAGTTGCATAAGTGCCCAAACTCATCCGTAACACCCGAAACTCGCCCGATCCCCACGGGCTCCAAATCAAACATGCACGTAAGTGTAATAACATCCTACAATCTTGCTCGCTACCTCAAATCATCAAAATAACATCAAATGACGTGATTTGATCATCAAAACTCATGATTTTCAATTTGAAAACTCATTTTCATAATTTTTCACATAGCGCGCCAAAATGCGCTTGGTTCACCCCGGACCCCAACCAAAAGTGCGCACAAGTTCGAAAACATCATACGAACCTACCAGAATCGTCAAATCACCGATTCAAGGTCGTTTCCCAAAAATGTTAACCATGGTCGACTAAAGTTCCATATTAAGCCTAAAATCACTTTTTCTTCAAATTTTTACGTAAAAACTTTTCGGAAAACGACACAGACCATGCACGCAAATCACAAAAAATCACATGAAGCTAATAGAGATTCCGAAACACAAAAATAAAGGCTAGTACTCAAAACGATCTATAGAGTCGTTACAGTTAGGGGTGTTCATGGTTCGGTTTGGATCGGTTTTTCCCTAAAAAGAAACCAAACCAAGTAAGTCGGTTTTTCAAATATTAGAACCAAACCAAACCAATTAAGTCGGTTTTTCTCGATTCGGTTTATATCGATTTTTTGGTTTTTTCGGTTATTTGTCCGTTTTTTCTTAAATATAAGACATACACTACCAAACACATATTCCGGCGACCATATTTTCAATGTAACACTATCAAATCAATTGTCCTTTGAGAAATCTATTATTTACCAAAATATATTGATGATAATTGAATCAAATAGTGATGAATAATTTAAGGACTCAATTAAAAATATGTTATTTTTAACATGAAATGGATTCTTACACTAAACAAAAGAAAACTACCAATCAAACTAGAATGTAAAGGTAAAGAACTATAGTAAAAGTGCAAACTATTAATATTTACCATAAATTTTTTGAAACTTTGTACAAAAATATACATATATATAGGTGTAATAATAAATTTGAAATAGCTACTCCTATAGTCGGTTTGGTTCGGTTTTTTTTCTGATTAAAACCAAAACCAAACCAAATTTGATCGGTTTTTAAAATTCAAAACCAAAACCAAACCAAACCAAAAAGTATCATTTTTTTTTTGTCGGTTTGGTTTGGTTTTCGATTTGGTTTTTCGGGTTTTTATGAACACCCCTAATTACAGTTTTAGGCTTGACCTCTGTCTTGATTAGCTCAAATACTGGCACTATAGTCGCGACACTGCTTGGCCAACATGGTCAGTGCGTGCAAACGGCGAAGTGGCAAATTAGTTCGGGATTTTAGCACATCTTACTGAGGTACCAAATTGCGTATTCTTTCTCGTACATGTCTCAACTAACATTAATATACCAATTCATCTGATGCATTTCTAAATAAAAATTAAAGCCATTGTACCTCAATAGAACAAAATACAACTCAACGTACGACTTCCAATAGCAAATGCATGTAACACAACTGGAAAAGGCAGTAAAATCATAGAGTATAAATTAGTTATCAAGTAATCTCTCGGTCATTAAGCTCGCGAGCCACACACCAAAATCACGACAAGTCCAATTGGCATGTAACTATAAAGTATAGACAAGGCACATTTCGTGTTTTGTTTTGATAGGGACTTTGTTTCTTTAGATTTCCCATGGTATAAATAGTACTCCCTCAGTCTCAATTTATGTGTATGACTTTGTATGGAGTTTAAAAAATAAAATAAGACTTTTAAAATTTGTGGTTGTTTACCCTAAAAATTGGATAACAATTAAACTTATAATGTGGTTTTAAGGATACGTGACTTCACCTAATACCAATTGAGAGACGTAAAGATAAGTAATGGAAATTGAAAATAATGTAAAGCAAACCAGTGTTTGAACAAAGCCCTTGAGTTGGAATACCCTCGAGCTAGTAGAGCAAGACCAGTTAAAAAGCAGCAAAAAGAGAGTGTAAATTAAAGAGAGAATATTATATTGCTTTGATCTTTGTGAATGTAAGGTATCTACAAGATGATTAGGACCCCCTTTATATAGTGGAGGAATCCCGTTTCAGGTACAATTCTAACTATGGAAGTAAATCCCATGATTAACTAGATGACCGCCCTTGATTTGATATGTTCCGAGATTTACGCCATGATCTCCGGTCAGTCACGGATATCTCGCCTTTCTGTTATTGCGCTTTGCTCAAAGTCTGTCATATTTGGTCTTGGTCGATGCTGGCCTCGATCTCGATAGGCACCTTGATCCTTGGACTCGATGCCTCGTCTTCGTGCTCTGGTCTGATTCATTACGAGGCTACCCCTCGACTTAGTTCTCTTGTCTCGATCAAATAGCGTAATCGGGTAGGCTCGGTTTTAACTGTATATAGATAGTCCCCTCGTTTCTTGGAATGTAATGAGAAGAAACGAATTGAGCCTTCGATTTTGTACCTCGATCCATCATGATGTTATCCTCGTGACGTAAGCGACCGAAGCGTCCCATCGGTATAGTTCCCAAAATCATTGATGATTGTCAGTTGGCGGTCGGCCACCAGTGCCTTTGAACCGTTGCCGTGAATCCTTAAATAGGTCTTCTTCTCACTTCCTCAAACTTTACTTTGGATTTTTCTTGTACTAATCTTCAAAATCCCTTTGAGTTCTTCAAGTCTATCTGCAAATCTTGAAAGCTCTACGCATCTTCTAAACCTTCCCGTTGTGCTCCGTTACCAACCCTTTCTCAAAATACCAAACCTTATCCTCTTCTTCTTTTTTTACACAAAAATGGCGAAGACATCAAAAACTGTTCCTCAAAAGGAAAAAGCCTCTTCATCGCGGCCGGCCGGTGACAAAACACCGGTGGAGCCGCGCCCTGAGGAATGCTTTCCCGAGATAGGGTGTGATCTTTCTTACGACATCAAAGTCGAGAAAACTTCTTATGTACCTGGTCGGTGTGAGCCAATGTCTAGGTACATGTGCTCGATAACTGAGAGCGACCTCGAGCCGGTCAAGGAAGACTGCCATTGGGAGAAGAAAGAGATGGTGATTTCGTCTCCCGAGGAAGATATTACTACCCACGTGGAAGGATTTCTAAGTGTTTACACTTATCCTTTCACGTTGGGCCCTGTCGATCCCGTTGTCATCGACTTCTGCCGCCAATACCAAATAACCCTAAGCCAGATCCACCCTTCCTTTTGGCGGATTGTCATGTTGCTTCGATTTCTTGCGAGCAAAAAAGAAGGAACACCTTTCACCCTCGACCACCTCATCAGGCTGTATAGGCTCCATCTTTTTTGAGGTGGGTTGATAAAGCTTCAGCGTCGGGCCACCAAGGTATTGTTCTCGAGCATAGGTGAGGACAAGGATCGAGGGTGGATGGGGCGGTTCGTACGAGTGAAAACTTCCGACCTAATTCCGGCCGAGAAGTGGAATATGGAGCGTAAGTTCGATCCTTCCTTTAGCTTTTATTTACTGTTTTGTTCCCTTTACTTCTTTTTACTGGCATCATTTTCCGTGATGTAGCGGTTGCTTGGATGCCTGGTGCGATCCCGGACCTAGAGTGCTAGGTTCGGACCCTAGCTTCAACCTTCTCGTATGTTGAGCACTCATGGCGTGATTTAGCAAGGGGGCGATGGGAGGCCAAAAATCACGGTAAGCCTTTTCTTCACATATCTGATGGCCTTAAAATGTTTTACCTCTTATGCTTACTTGATTTCCTTTTATACAGGCCTTGGGAAAGATGCCGTCATGAGGCCCCCGTCCGGGGAGAAGGAGGTTCCGCCCCCGGTCCCGATGCCGTCGAAGGAGAAGAAAAGAAAAAGGGTCTCGCCTTCCAAGACTCCAAAGCCTAAAAAGAGCAAGGCTCGTAAGTCGAAGAATGACACCGCCGCCCCGCCTGCCGATGTAGTTCAACGACTACGAGATGAAGAAGAGGAAAAAGATGATGCTGACTACGAGCCGGTGGCTCGAAAGAGGGGCACCGAGGTCCCAAAGGTCGCTGACCCAATGATGATCGAGGAGGTTCATCCTCGGACCGAGGAGATCTTGAAGGGTGGCCAGAGCAAAGTCCCCGAGTCCCTGAAGGCTGAAGATGCCTCCCACCATGATGAGCAATCGCCGGATATTCCTGAAGGGGCTGGTTCTGAGGCCCTTCGGAATGAAGAGAACGCCCCAAGTGACTTGATTGGGGAAATAAACTTTAACGATTCGCCGCCCTCCCCCACATTATCCGAGGGGAAAATTCAGGGAATGGCCCACGAGGGAGAGGACCTTTTCCACGGTTGCTTCACGGGAGTCGAAGATGCTTCCGATCTGGGTGATGCATCGAGTATCTTCGATGAGGCTCAGCGACTCTTGATCCAAGTAAACTTCAACTCCCGTTATTAGTATTATGTTTGCCTTTATTTCCTCTTGCCTGATTTCCTTTCTTTCTCCATAGGCCATGACGCTCCATCGGGAAGCGTTTTCTAATTCTCGGGCCGAACCGGGGTGAGGCTAAACGGCTCACGGAGGAGAGAGATGCCCTCAATTTCTTCAGTGGGCAAAAACAAGAAGAGATCAAGGACCTCTGAGCTGAACAGGCCAAAGCTCACAAAGAGCAGACCGACCTGATCGAGTAGGTAAGGAAGAGTTTTCTTAGAAGTTTGATGTATCAATTCGGGGATGACGACTAATACTTTGATCTTGCAGGTTCAATAGAAGGCTGAAAAGATTGAGCAACTCCTTGAGGAGGCCAACATGATGAAGGCAGAGACTTTGGGGTGGAAGCAAAATATGGACCGCCTTGCCTCGAAGAAGGATACAACTCGAGCCCAAGTGTCATCGATCGAACGCCAACTACAAAGCATGGAGGAGGAAAGCTTGGCCCGAGCCAAGAAAATTGAGGAGCTCGAGGCTAGGTTGGCTGTCGATCTAGCAAAGGCCGCATCTGAGGCAGAAAGAGTAAAGGCTGAAGCGGAGGCAATCGTGGCCATTTACTGAGCTGATGCTGAAGCTGCTCAAGCCCGAGCGAGAGAGGTAGTTTGCACCGCTCAGACTCGATCATGCTGGGCTGTCAAGCATGCCAAGTACCAGTCTCGAAGAGAGACTCTCGAGGAGATCCATGCTCATGGCTTCGACCTTGCTGTCGATATCGAGAACGCAAAAGTACTCGACACCGAAGCTAAAGCGCTGCTTTTTTCTAATGATGATGACTCCGGGAGCGCGAGTGGATCCGAGAGTGGAGAAGATGAAGATGAGGATGAGGCTCCCGGGGACGATTAGGCACTTAGATTTTTTTCTTTTTCGGATTTTTTTTGTGTGTAAGACCCAGAGTTGTCTTTGTAAATATTTTTGCATATGAAAGATCTCTTTTCTTTCCGACTCATCTCTGATTTCTGTTTTGTGAAAGCTCTGTTTTGCTTTTTGCTTTATACTTTATACCTTGTGAGAATTTTGACTCACTTTGTTGCCTTGTGAAAATTTTGTCAAAGTTAGATTAGTATAGTCTCTATAATCGAGTGAGTACTTGCTCGAACTTGGAGTAGAAAAAACCCTTAGGTTTCAGTTGAGTGAGGGTGGATTCTCGAACTCAAAACATAATGGCCCTTAGGCTCTTGAATTGGGCCGTTATGGCCTTAAAAGAGTGGCTTTTTCCCTTTTCGGCTTAAAAAGTTTAATCATATAAAAATTTGTTATGCCTTAGCACGAAATAAATCTGTACCCATTAGGATTCAGTATTATCGAAAACCTTTTACTTTGTTATGCCTTAGCATAGGCTTGTTCGAGAGTTCGAACAATTTAGTACCCCTTATGGTTTTTGAGGGTTGATGTTATCGAAACCCTTAGTAACTTTGTCAAGGGTAGCCTTTTTATTAACTGATTTTATGGAAATATTTGAAGGCCTATTTTATTAAGGAATTCGAACGTCTCCAAAACCATGTTAGTTTGGCCGTAGCCTTTAACTTGAGATTTGCCTTTTGGGCTTGTTTCTCAATTATGCTTCGAACTTGTTCGAAGTGTCAGTCCCCAAGTGGGGTGGTCGTGGCCTATAAAATCGAGGGTTGCCTTTTCAAGGTCTTATGGTCTCGAAGTTTGGTATTTTGAACATGTCAATTTTTGAACGGCAGTCCCTGAGTACGGGGTTGATTGCTCGAGCTTTAGTCGCGATCGGTGCTTGAGCCAGTTTCCGTAATAGATCATAAGTAAAATAGAAATTGTAAAGTAGAAATTTTATTAAGGCAAGGAACATCTGGCAAGGAAAAAGAATAATTCTTTCAATAGATCATGCGTACATGTTTTTCCATTGGGGCTCGAGTAATCTACATGGACACGGTTCATTTGACCGTTTGGCCCAAAATATACCTATCGAAACCCTGTTGATACGAAGTATTTTTCTTGAGAACATAACATCCGAGGGTGATGCCCCCCAGTATTCGAGGTTGATTGCAAAGAGGCCTCGGATACTATTGAATTGTCCCTAGGTAGCACAAATAATTGTTGCCTCGTTAAAAACCTCGCCGGAAAAACCCATTTTGAAAAAGAAAACGCGTGCTTTAAAATCTAAGGTCTTTGTGTTGAAGAATTTCTCGATGTTTTCGATCGAACACCTGCAATAAGTTAGCATCAAATACAAATGAAAAAGGAGAAAGTCATACCTTAGCAATAATATCGTTTGAGGAGTGATATATTCCAATTGTTTGGAAATTGTTTGCCGTTCATCGTGCCAAGTTTGTAAGATCCCTTTTCGATGACACCGAGGACCTGATACGGTCTTTCCCAATTTGGGCCGAGCTTCCTTTCATTTGGGTCTCGAGTGTTGAGGGTGACTTTTCTCAGAACTATGTCCCTGATTCGAAAGTGGCAAAAATTGGCTCTTCGGTTGTAGTATCTTTCGATGCGCTGCTTCTGTGCTGCCATTCTAACGAGGGCGGCCTCCCATTTTTCATCTAACAGTTTGAGGCTTGTGTTCATAGACTCTTCCGTGTGTATCAAAACCTGATGCTAGGTTCCCCGACCTCGACCGGGATCAGAGCTTTGGCACCATATACTAAGGATAACGGTGTTGCCCCCGTACTAGATTTTGATGTTGTTCGATATACCCAAAGGACTTCGGGCAAAATTTCTCTCCATTTTCCCTTAGCGTCGTTCAACCTTTTCTTTAGATTCTGAATGATGGTAATGTTTGTTGATTCGGCCTGTCCGTTCCCACTAGGATGATACGACGTCGATAATATCTTTTTTATTTTGTGATTTTTGAGGAACTTCGTTATTTTGGTGCCGATAAATTGTTTTCCATTACCGCATACTATCTCGGCGGGTATCCCGAATCGGCATATGATGTGATCCCAGATGAAGTCTATAACTTCTTTTTCTCTAACTTTCTCGAAAGCTTGTGCTTTATCCCACTTAGAGAAAGTTAGTCATAAATAAAATGAATTTAGCTTTACTTGGGGCCGATGGCAGAGGGCCGACGATATCCATTCCCCATTTCATGAACGGCCATGGGGATAGGACTGAATGAAGTTGTTCTCCGGGTGCATATCTTTGGCACTTGTCTCATTTTCAAACAAACTCCTTAGTATCTTTTTCCATATCGACCCAGTAGTATCCCACTCTGATGACTTATTGAACCAGTGATTCGGCACCGGAATGGTTCCCGCAAGTACCCTTATGAATTTCTCTGTAGGTGGAGTGTTATAGTTATGATAGGTAGTAGTAGGTTGTTGGTATCTGGGGGGGGGGGGTGAGGGTTTTTATGTGGGTGGAGGTGTTTGGTATGTGAAAGGAGACTTAGGACCCTGGCTTACCATCACAGCACCTGCGTCTTTCTTCTTCGAAATGCCCCTGATTGCAAAGATTTATTTGTGGCCTGCAATGCCTCGAAATTTGTCACCATCCCATTCTTAATTCCTTCCTCTGTTCTTTCTCCTAGCTTGATGATGTCTGAAAATTTGTGATTTTCAATAAACATTAACCTTTCGCAATACTGCGGGTCTTGAGCCTTGACAAAGAACTTGTTCATTTGTTCTTCATCAAGTGCTGGCCTTACTTTCGCGGTTTTTGATCTCAAACGAGTAGCATACTCACTGTCGGGCCCCCTTTTTCCTTGCGGGGTCCGAGTTTCGACATTTTGGGGACAACTCCTTTCCTTTTGGGAATTGAGTGAGAGATTTGAAGAGTCGCCACCTAACGGATTAAGGTGCGTTAGGGCACCTAGAGAAAATAACTCATGAACTAGTTTACATTACCAGAGATTGGGTAAGGGCTCGAAATTACCTTGAGGGGAAGGTGTTAGGCACCCCTCAAGGTCCACAACGGTGGGTCCCAACCAAACACAATTTAAGCGAATTAGTTTTATAAGTAGATAAACAAACAGATATTACTTTTAAAAAAACAAGGAGTAAAAGGGGTCATAGGTTTTTTAGCCTATAGGATCACTTCTGTTCAATACTTGGTAATCGTCCCCAAATTGGGGTGCTACACATAGCACCAGCGCACGTGTCATTATTTGCTTTACTACCCGATTACCCTCCCCTTAATTATTAACTAAGCATTCTAACAACATCGAATATGTATCATATGCGTGCACTACCCGTCCCTTACCTGTGGACCTGGAGGTGTTTAGGACCTCTATTTAAGGTGGTTCTAGACTCACCTATGGTGCTTAAAAGGAGAAAACTAAGCGACAAACAAAACAAGTAGGAATGCCACATAAAAGGTCACTTAAGGGGGCTCATATTTACCTCCACAAATAGATAAACAGATGCGCGCTATTCAAACAAGCAGTTTTAAACGATTAGGGTCCTATAGGCAAGATATCTAAATGAGCTCAGAATATGCAGCAATTTTACTAAGGCGAGGTGGTGAATACCTATCAATTTGCCGACTGATTTTTATCACCTACTGAAGCTGGGCCTATTTATAAGCAGTCAAACAAACACAATTTTAGTTGTCATATAGGCTTGCCTAGGTGATAACCCGGTAGAATCCTATAGACATGGTATCTAAACGTTAACCACCGCGCAATTATGAACCAGTGATTAATTTAAACAGGCGGATTTTTATCTTTTGGACCCTATAGGCATGCTTTCTAGGTGCTGAAACTGATTACAAACGTTATTTCACGGCATAGGAACTGATTTTATACACGTTCCCCTATAGGCATGATATCTAAGTTGTCAAAACTGATTTTAAATATGATTTCCTATGGACTTGATATCTAAGTATTCATGCTGATTTCAAACATGATATCTAAGTGAGCAGAATGTTATACAAGTTGAAAATTCCCAAAAAAGATCCTATAGGCATGGTTTCTAATGCATATTGAAACTTGAGGACATGCATGAACATGAATTTTGATACAGAATTGATAAACGTCCTATAACGGGATTTCTAGGATGTAAAGTGGAAATTCAGGACAAATATGAAGATAAGGCCTATAGGCATGGTTTCTAATGCATATAAAAAATCACAACAATCCTATAGGCATAATTTGTACCCGATCCCAACAAAGATATATAAAAATCCCTCCCACCTTTACTAATAACCCCATATCTATTTTTACAAGAATTATTATTACAGACCAAAATAAATGAATCACATAATGAAAATTACTATACTATAGGGAGCCTTGACAGGCCCAAAAGTAAACCTGGAAGCCAGGCCTTCAATCAAATCAGGTGTCCAACAGGCAGTCCATAATACACCAAATGGGCTTCTGGTGTGTCAAAGTTCCCAAGGGCCTCAGGGACCCCAGGCAATGCTCACACCAGAATAAGATGTTCAACACAAATTTCATACAGGATTGGAAAACCAGCCCCAATGTGTCAGAGTTCAGAGGAGCCTCATGGACCCTAAGCAGTGCTCACACTGGGGGTGGCAGGACCCTAGTTAACTAAGAGTAAGAGTTGGAAAATAGTATATAAAAGTAGGAGGTAGTTTTAGGAAAAAAAACAGTTTGGATTTTTAGAAGTGAATAGAAACAAGTCACAAGAATACAAGAACTACAAACAGAACCACATTTAGCAGATGGAGTTCAGACATGAACTCCAGTAGTCAAACAACAGACGAAACAGAGTCACAATCAATTCAAACAAGGTTTCACATTGCCTGGGATTGGCTTAGTTCATTAGCTATAACTAGGTGAGCATATAGGCATATATTAAACAGAGAACAACATGTTGGGATCAAGTTACTGATCAGGCAGTCATACAGAAAAGGTAGCAAAAGTTGAGAGCATAGAAATCATGAATTAATCAGGAACCTGTTAAGGTAAACACATAAAACAAGACAGGGATTGAAACATGCTAGTTGAGAAACAGGTGAACAAGTATCCTAGATCCAACAGGAATATGCTAAAATGTATTGACCATACTAACATATTGGATAGGACAAATTGACAGGAGTTAAAGCATGCTAGTCAACAGAAACATAAGGGCAAACAGAGGAATGTTGATATCTACAGCAGAATGACTACATAGCATATTGAATAGGACCTGATAACAGAGATAGACATGCTGTTTAAAAGCAGTAAACAGGAAGAACATATGTCTAATTACATAGCATATTGAATGATAACAGAAGTGGAGACATACCAGTTAAGAGATAGCAACAGGGAAGTGAAGCAAATAGGATTCACGAGTCTAGCCTTAGCTTTCAGCCGGCTAGATAGTGCAACAAACACAAGTAACAGGAAGAATTGCAATGGAGAGTGTGTACGAATAAGAGCAAGAGTTTGCGTGTGTTTCTGTGTCATTCTATATGTGTTCGTGTGTTTGAAAAAAGTCAGAATGGGGGAATTATATAGCACTTAGCAGGGTGAAACAAATAAGGCAAAAAATAATTTAGAGTTCACAAATAAGGTATACAAATAAAATTAATCAGTTAATTGGGGCTAAACTAAATCAAATAACTCAACAGAATCCGGGAAAGACCACTTAAAATAGGGGAAATCAATTAACAACCCAGATTAGAGATTAAACAAGGCAATAAATAAATCAAAGACCATCTAGGAGTCGGCTTAAGCAATCAAATTCCATAAATCTAGTTAATAAACTAATTAAGGCAAGTAGTACCAATTAGAAGTCACAAATAAGGAAAATAGGTAAAAAATCACAGAGAAGTCTCAATCTCGGCAGAAAAAATATAATTTGAACCCTAATAAAATCAGTCAATCTCTTTTAATTGACAGAGATAAAAATAACGAGCAAATACCACAACAACTAATGAAATAATTAGAAACCCTAGGGTTTAGAACATAGACAGTCAAACAAACAAAGAGTAGCAGAATCAAATACTCAAACTTTTTCAGAAAAGTTTTGCAGAAACGCAAAGAAATGAAACCCTAGTTTTAGAGAAACATTAAAATCGATTAATAATTAGGAAGAAACAGAAGGCTTTGAAGAAAAATACCAGATAAACTTAAAATCATTTTAGATCTACAAGGATCTGAATAGACTCAAGTAGAAAGAGAAGAGGGTTTTGAAGAAAGGAAAAGGGTGAGAGAAATCCAGTTAAGAACCGGAGTTTCAAGCCATAAACATAAAGGTAACAATACTTGCAAACATAGCGATGACACAAGGCAGGTTCATCAAAGAAACGAAGAGTTTAGGTACTTCGAGATTCCTTCAACCGGAGTTTCAAGCCATAAACATAAAGGTAACAATACTTGCAAACATAGCGATGACACAAGGCAGGTTCATCAAAGAAACGAAGAGTTGAATTTCTTCGAGATTCCTTCAGATAACAGCAAAATCGAACAACCAGTGAAGATAAGAGGTCGGCTGGGGCCTAAATCATAGGGAAACCCCATGGAATGGAGGGTTTTCCGGTGACGGCGGCTAGGGTTAAGGGAGCGTCTGAGAGAGAAGAGAGGAGGGAAGGGATTCAAGGGGCGGCGGACTTTGTCAAATGAGATAGGGTTTGGGGGTTAGGGATATTAAAAATGGTAACCACATCCTGGACCGTTGGTCTCTGAGATCAACGGCCAGGATTTGATCTGGGGTTGGGCGGGTCAGATAGGAAATTAGGCTAGGGTATTTGGGTTATGATTTTAATTGGGCTAGGGGTAAAAATTTGGGCTAGGTCCGAAATTAAAACAAAACTAAAATAGGCTACTTGTTAAATACCCAATTAATTTGACAAATAATTTATAAAATAACTATAAATGACAAAAAATGATATTTATGCATAAAAAAGGATTTAAAATAATTACTTAATATTATAAAAATATAAAATGTTATTTTCTTGTAAAATAAGATAATTATGCACACATGGGCGATTATTGTAAAGTTATTACAATTATAACCCTAACATGTACATATGGCTATTCATGAAATAATCAAGTGTAAATGAATAAACTTAAGCAATAAAATAATCATAAAACCGTTTGTGATGCAATTAGTAACTATTCGGATAATAAAATGCTAGAATAAATTAATTAAAATCCCTTTAAAATTACAGAAAAAAATTTATGGGAAAATACTGGTTGATGCTCATGCACTATTTTGAAAGTATATATACATTTTGAATTATATGAGGGAAAAATTGGGTATCAACAGCTGCACCTCTTTACCCGGGAAGGATAAAAGAGTTTTCGGGTAAAGAGTGTGAAGGAACTGGAGTGGGATTGCTCCCGTTGGGGTAACGGTTGCTCATCGGGTTTCCTGCAAATAAAAAGATGCACTGCAAGCATATATCTTTGCATAAATTTAAACATGATGCAAATTCCCTTCAGGCCATGGAGATTTTCTTTGGATGGTTGAGGATGACGTCCTTACACCATGATGTCCCGGGCCATGAATTGTGCGGTAAGGGATTTGCAGGCCATGAAATGATGCTCTCGGGCCATGAAAATGGTGCCTCCGAACCGTGACGCCTTTGAATAATGATATGCAGGTTTGAGAGATTCTCAGGCCATGGCATGGTGTCTTCCGGCTATGAGGATGGTGCCTTCAGATTATGACGCCTTCGGACAAGTTGGCGATATTTCAGACCATGAGGTGCAAAGACATGATGCTAGAAGCAACAAGACAGGCTTAGTCTTGTATGAAGTTGAGGGCAGAGCTTAGCCCGAGAGAAGAGAACAAATAATGCGAGAGAGACAGTGCTTAGTTTCGGGTGAGGTTTGGGACAGTGCTTAGTCTCATGAAAAGTAAAGGCAATGCTTAGCTTTATGCAAATAGGGAGGCTAGGCTTAGCCTCATGCAAGATTCGGGACAGGGCTTAGTCCCATGCAACGAGAAGGTAGTGCTTAGCCTTATGCAAATAGAGAGGCAGGGCTTAACCTTATGCAAGATTGAGACAGGACTTAGTCTCATACAAAGTTCGGGACAGGGCTTAGCCCCATGCAGAGAGAAGGTAGAGCTTAGCCTTATGCAAGATTTGGGACATGGCTTAGTCCCATGCAAAGAAAAGGCAGTGCTTAGCCTTATGCAAGAAATCGAGACAGGGCTTAGTCTCATGCAAAGAGAAGGCAACGTTTAGCCTTATGCAAATGTGGAGGCAGGGTTTAGCCTCATACAAGATTTGAGACAGGGCTTAGTCTCATGTAAAGAGAAGGCAGTACTTAGCCTTATGAAAATATGGAGTCAGGGCTTAGCCTCATGCAAGATTTGAGACAGGGCTTAGTCTCATGCAAAGAGAAGGCAACGCTTAGCCTTATGCAGTGAACAAGTAGCAGATAGGAGTAGAATATTTCTTAGCTGGAGATATATTTGCGTCCGGGGGCCTGATTGTTGTGAGGATAGTGATTCTGATATGTATATATTTGCGAATACTCCTATTATGTCCACAGTGCTTGCATCCAAAGAAAAGTCGTGAGTTTTGTAGGGGGAGTTTGGTTCGTGCTCTTGTCTTCTTGCTCCGCTTTGCTCTGCTTCGGGGACCCTGTTCCAGTTACCCTGGGTAACACCTGGCTGCCATGCAAATAAAGTTTTCGAAATATGTACTTATTGACGAAATAGAGTTATTTAGAAACATAGTGGTATATAATATCAAGTAAATCTGATGAACTAATGACTATAGCACTTTTAGAGACATTGCGGCTTCCTTGCACTAGAATTTTGAGGGTCCTCCTCAAAATTCTTCTCCAGTTTGATCCTTCGGCAGCTCTGCGTACAACGAGGTTTGTTGGATCTGCTCCAGAATTTTGAGAATCCTTCTAAAAATTCTGCCCCAGTTACTTAACTGTCTTGCATATGATGGCGTCGGCTGGACTTGCACTGGAATTTTGAGGGTCCTCCTCGAAATTCTGCCCTAGTTTCTGTTCTGGGGGAAATGAAAATTTTATTAAGATATGACCGAACCCACAGGTCTGCCTACGTGTCCCCTCTTAAACGGGAATCAGGTCAAGCGTAGTTCAGTAACATCAGATGAATGAATGCAAACAATCTAAGCATAGTGTCTCTTGACTGCATCTGAATTGATCGGTTTTGGCCAAACTTCTCCATCTATTTCTGCAAGTATGAGTGATCCTCCTTTTATCACCCACTGAACCATGTAAGGACCTTGCCAGTTGGGTGAATATTTTCCTTTAGCTTCGTCCTGATGCGGGAAGACCCGCTTCAGCACCAGCTGCCCCGGTGCAAATTGTCTTGGTCTGAGCCTTTTGTTGAAAGCTCTAGACATTCTGTTCTAATAAAGCTGACTGTGACATACTGCGTTCATTCTTTTTCTGTCTATGAGGGATAGTTTCTCATAACGGCTCCTTATCCATTCTGCATCGCTGAGTTCGGCCTCTTGTATGATCCTTAAAGAAGGGATTTCTACTTCGGCTGGAATGACAGCTTCGGTACCATAAACCAGTAAATAGGGAGTTGCCATAGTCGATGTGCGGGCCGTAGTACGGTACCCAAATAGGGCAAAGGGTAACTTCTCGTGCCATTGTTTGTGGTTTTCTACCATCTTCCTCAGTATCTTCTTGATGTTCTTGTTGGAAGCTTCCACAACTCCGTTCATTTGAGGCCTGTATGCTGTAGAGTTTTTGTGCTTGATTATGAAGGTTTCACACATGGCTTTCATCAGTTCACTGTTGAGATTGGCGGCATTATCAGTGTTGATGGACTCGGGAACCCCGAATCGACAAACAATACGATCTCTGACAAAATTTGCGACGACTTTCTTGGTCACAGCTTTGTGAGATGCATCCTCTACCCATTTTGTGAAATAGTCGATGGCCACTAAAATGAACCGGTGCCGTTAGAAGTGGTGGGCTCGATTGGGCCGATGATATCCATTCCCAGGCGACAAAAGGCCAAGGTGCACTTGTTGCATTGAGTTCATTTGGTGGTACCTTTATCATGTCTGCATGTACCTGGCATTGGTGGCATTTCTGAACGTACCAGATGCAATCTGTTTCCACGGTCATCCAAACGTATCCAGCTCTGAGTATCTTCTTGGCTAGAATAAAACCGTTCATATGTGGTCCGCAAGTTCCGTCATGTATCTCCTCAAGCAATCTGGAAGCCTCCTTTGCATCAAACACCTTAACAATTCCATATCAGGAGTTTTTCTGTACAGGGTCCCTCCGCTTTGGAAGAAGTGATTTGACAGCCTCCGCAGAGTGCGTTTCTGAGTATGGTTTTCCTGTTCTGGATATTCTCCTTTCGTCAAATATTCTTTGATGTCGTGGAACCAAGGTTTATTATCATCTCATTTTTAGCTCTTACTTCGTCTCCAAAGCTCATACACATAGCATCATCTGCTTAACAACTAGCATAAAAATAGATCACATATTTTTAGAGTCCCATCAACAAAATTAATTGTTATTACCATTTTCGCGGTAACCAGTTTGGCGCCCACCGTGGGGCTAAAAATAATAGTGATTATTTTCTTGCTGATTCCATTACACAATGCAAGTTATCTTTCACGCTTTTTCTTGTCAAAAGATCTTTGATTTCAGGTTGTGATGTCTGATTCAGTGAACAACAACATTGAGAACCACAGAGAGAATGGTGTGGCTGTTCCAGGTGTTGGTGAACCACCACAAAACCTTGAGAACGCACCAGGACCGATTCCGGTGGACGAATTCTCATGCGACGCTCGACACGTTGAAATAAGCTCGCACACTAACAGGAGCATACACCAAGGCGACCAACAGAAAGCCCAAAAAACCCCAGCTCGGGAAGAACGGGAAGTTAGCCTTCATGTTATTTTTGAAATGTTGCAGGCATAACAGCTGGCCATTGCTCAGCTGCAAAGTCACCAGAAAACTCCTAGCACAGCAGCACCGGGGGCAGCACCCCCAGCCGAATAGGTATCGAAAAGGTCGAGCAATAATGGGTCGATAGCCAATCCCGCCATCGTAAAGATGCTCGAGAACCTCACCAGAAGGATCGAATCGGGCGAGAAAATGATAGAAAGCCAACGATAAGAAGGTCGAGACTTACAACTCCAGGGTTGACCAAATTCTAGGAGCGCCACCGATCTTGAAGGGCTGGACTCAAAGAAGTTCGTGCAGAAGCCGTTCCCACAGGAAGAGGCCCCGAAACCTATTCCAAAAAGGTTCAGAATGCCGGATCTCCCGAAATACAATGGTACCTCGGACCCCACCAAACACGTTACCTCTTACACCTGTGTAGTAAAGGGCAACGACATGAAGGATGACGAGATCGAGTCTGTCCCGCTGAAAAAATTTGGAGAAACACTTTCTAAAGAGGCGATGATGTGGTATCATAACTTGGCCCCAAACTCTATAGACTCATTTTCCATGTTGGCAGATTCCTTCAAAATGGCGCATGCCGGGGCCATCAAGGTGGCCACCAGGAAATCCGACGTCTTCAAAATCAAGCAAAGGGAGAACGAGATGCTGCGAGAATTTGTATCTCGCTTTCAAATGGAAAGAATGGAACTACCACCAGTCTCCGACGATCGGGCGGTACATGCCTTCACTCAAGGTCTGAACTAGCGAAGCTCGGTAGGTTTGAAGCAGCTGAAAGAGAATCTGGTTGAGTACCCCGCCGTGACTAGGTTGGATGTTCATAACCGATACCAGTCGAAAATCAGGGTCGAGGACGATCAGCTGGGAGCCCCCTCGGGCTCGGTATACCCAACCAGGCTCCCGCCGAAGGAGCCAAAGCCAAACAAAGAAAGATATCAGCCATACATCGAAGACCGAAGGAGCACCCCGAGGCGTAACCCATCTCGAAATGACCGAAGGATAGACAGAGGACAGAATCCTCGGGGACTCATCAACAAAGCCAGATTCGACAGGAATGCTGGACCAGCAGAGGCGCCTCGCCTGTCAGAATACAACTTCAACGTCGATATGTCGGATATTGTCTTCCCCTCAGCAGAATAAAAGACGCCAAGTGGCCCAGGCCTGTGCAATCGGATCCTTCACAAAGGAATCATAACTTATTGTGTGAATTTCACAACACACATGGCCACAGGACCGAGGATTGCCACTAGCTCTGAGAGGAAGTAGCCAGACTACTCAACAAGGGTCATCTTCGGGAATTCCTAAGTGATCGAGCCAAAAACCAGTTTCGAGAAAGAGAGGCGACCAAGAAGAACAAGACGAACGAGCCACAACATGTCATCCATATGATCTTGGGAGGCGTTGATGCCCCGCAAGAACCTGTGATGAGAAGGACAAAAATGTCCATCACTAGAGAAAAGCGAACCAGGGGGTACATACCCGAGGACGCCCTCACGTTCAGCGAAGAGCACACTGAGACCTTGTCTCAACCTCACAACGATGCACTGGTAATTTCTTTCCTCGTAAATACATTTCAAGTAAAACGTGTACTCGTGGATCCAGGTAGCTCGGCCAACATTATCAGGTCGAGGGTAATAGAGCGGCTCGGACTACTTGACCAAATCGTGCGCGCCACTCGAGTCCTTAATGGATTCAACATGGCAAGCGAAACAACAAAAAGAGAAATCACCCTCCGGTCAACGTGGCCGACACGACCCAGAATGTCAAATTCCATGTCATCGAATGAGACATGAGGTACAACGCCTTGTTCAAGAGACCATATATACACTGCATGAGAGCAGTAACATCCATCCTCAACCAAATAATGAAATTCCGACAAGGGATGGGATTAAAACTGTCTACGGGGAACAACATGAAGCTAGGGAAATGTTCGCTGTGCACGATATAACACCAACACCGATACCTCCACCCACGAAAAAACCAAAGAATGATCAAACTGCATCTTCGATCAAGCCCGATTAAACAAAACAGAGGACCGTACCGCGTCCTCATCGCAAGCGACTGAGATATATCGGACCTCGTAACATCGCCGGCACATCCCACGCTAAGGTATCGCCATCTCCCTTTTTCATTTTATATTTCACACTAACTCTTATGCAGGAGCCCGATCGAAGCGGTCGATACGGTGATCCAGCTCGAAGACCTTAAGGTTTTAAAGCATCCGTTTCACTCTTTTCCTTCGGCCGAGTTTTTATCCCGAAAAGGGTTTTTACCGGCAAGGTCTTTAACGAGGCAACATCCACATTCTACCTAAGGAAGACTCAACAAGTATTCAAGGCTTCTTTTGCAATCAGCCTCGAACACTACGGGGCAACCCCCTGGAATGCCGTTCATCGGAAAAATGAAGAAACGCCAAATGGGGTCCCTATAAGAAAATGATGTACCGGGCCAACAGTCGAGCGAGCCGCGTCCATATAGCCAGGCCCCCAACGGCGAGAACATGTATACTTGTACCAAATAATCGAAGAATACCCTTTTTTGGAGCATTTCACACTCCAAAAGAAATTCAACATTTTTGCAAAAAACAATTCCTCCGTCAAAGCGTCCCGAACACTCGGGGACTGGCGTCGAAAAATCTATCTCCGAACGACCTCAGGGTCGGGACTCCAAGCTCATAAGCCCTCAACGAGGCAACATAAAAATCACGAAATGACTCCAAGGCCGAAAGTGCCCCGAACATCAGGAACTGGCGTAAAAATCTCTAAAATCATATGACCTCAGGATCAGAATCGCCTAAGTCGTAAGCCCTCAGTGAGGTAACACCAAGCTTACAAATAAACAGCTTCCAAGCCAGGATGCCCTCGTAACTCGGGGACTGTCGCCAAGCACCATTCATTACAAAATCTGTGGCCATAAGACCCCAAGCGGGTAAACTCGGCCTCGTAAGACCTACACAAGGCAACAACAATATTTGTAAGACCTCGAGCAAAGTATGAATCACACTTGTACCAAGTGGCAAGAATATCTGTAAGAGACCTCGAGCAAGGCATGAATCACACTTGTACCAAGTGGAAACATCTGTAAGACCTCGAGCAAGGCATGAACCATACTTGTACCAAGTATCTAAAGCTGTAAGACATCAATGGCATGAAAATTTTGTAAGACCTTGCTAAAGGCGTAAAACACGATCTCAAAGTTTAGGCTATATATCAAACTTGTAAGACCCCTAAAAAGGCATACCCTCGATATAGACGCCATAACTACTTCACATGGGATCAAAAACGGCTCCGGCCAAGCACAAATGACTACGGTCATAAGGCTGTACTAGCCAAACTAACGCAACTCGGGGACGCCCGACCGTCGCTACAAAATCACAGGCCTTCAATTACTTCGAATCTACTTCGAAAAGAACTGGTTAAACAGGCTACCCTCGGCATAGGCAAAAAAGCTTCGACTATGTCAGCTCCAAATCACAGGCTTCGAGCTACTCAGTCTCCGAGCCAAACCTCCCGAGGTGCTCGATCATCGCCACAAAACGGCTCGTAATCGAGGTTCTTCTCGAACCGTCGAAGAGTCAGGCAAAAATCATCGAAAAATTCCTTAACGAGGGAAAAACAAAGCCCACATAAAAGGTCGCTTCGACCGAAGGCGTAAGAGCCATTGTCGGCAGCCCATGCAAATTGGAAAACTTGAGGGTCGAATGAGCTCAAATCGCAGCCCGATTCAGAGACTAAACCCAAAATAGTTACCTGAAAAAGCCCCAGGGCAAAAAGCATAAGAGCTCAAACGCCAGCTTACACATAAAAGGTCGCTTCGACTGAAGGCGTAAGAGCCATTGTCGCCAGCCCATGAAAATTTGAAAACTTGAGGGCCGAATAAGCTCGAATCGCAACTCGATTCGGAGAATGAACCCAAAATAGTTACCTAAAAATGCCCTAGGGCAAAAAGCATAAGAGCTCAAATGCCAGTTTACACATAAAAGATCCCTTCGACCGAAGGCGTAAGAGCCATTGCCGCTCCCATGCAAATTTGAAAACTTGAGGGTCGAATGAGCTCGAATCGCAACCCGTTTCGGAGACTGAACCCATAATAGTTACCTAAAAATGCCCCAGGGCAAAAAGCATAAGAGCTCAAACGCCAGCTTACACTGAAAGGTCACTTCGACCCGAGGCATAAGAGCCATTATCGCCAGCTTAATGAGCCCCAGGGCCATATCGTGAATCTAAGGATTCCTACCAAATCAAAGACCAGTTCACCTGGCCAAATTCGAGACAGAAAGAGACACGAAAGAAATAAAGCCGCAAGGGTTTCATTATACACATATACGAAAAAATGCAATCTCCATCTACAAACATGCTTCGAAAATACTATATACAGATGGCAAAAATCTACGCTCCCCCTGGGAGCTACGGCCCACCGGTCTCATCTTTGCTTTCCCTAACATTAGATAGAAGTAACCGAGCATCACACTCTTCCCTCACTCGCGCTAACTCTTTCGAGAGAACAAATCCCCTAGCACAGATCTCCTCGGGAGTCTTCCTTCAAGACTTGCAACAAGCATATTGTTTAATTCTCTCTTCACGATCGAGGATCCTTCTCAACTCAGCTTGAGCATCAGTGGCATCCTTTAAGTGGATCGCCATCTCCTGGTCAGCCTTAGTTCGGCTCATTACAGCTTCAGCTCGGGCATCTACGATCTCGGCCCTTACCTTCGAAAGCTCAGATTCGAGCTTCACAATCGTGTCCGCTTGAGCTGAAGCATTGTCACAGGCTAAATGGAGTTGGGCCTCGAGGTCTGGAACTTTAGCCAGGGCATCCCTCTCCTCTAAAGCCTGAACCTCCGCCAGAGCTCTTAACTCATCACGTTCACTCTCGGCTCGGCCGGCTTCATGCCGAAGATGCTCCAGGGCCTCCGTCCTTTTCTACAACTAAAATAAATGAAGTATTAGCCTTAGAAGCCAGGAGGCGGGGCGCATACTCACCCGGGGCGGAAAGTTACCTGCTCCTCCAAGAAGCTCTCGTAATTCAAGCTCCGGCTCACCTCATACCGCAAGTGTTCCAGCTCGGCTTCCTTTGCATCGCAAAGGAGCCTAAGGGATCTCTCATCATCCAGAGCTTTCCGCAGCCGGGCTTCACGACGAAGCAGCCCGGACTTAAGTCTGTCAAATGCCTGCAAAAGGAAACCCAATAAGAAAGGCAAGACGCGAAATTCTAAGGGCCTGTGTAAAAACTCACCATGAAGTGAAGCCGCAGGGCTTCCTCGAAGGCCGAACGTGAATCCGTTAACCTGGCTCCCTCAGCTCTAAAAGGATTGACTCCGGTCAAGACACGGTCGCTCGGAGTAGACGACCCCGAGTTTCTAGTATTCCTCGAAGCACTATCAGCAGAATGAGAAGGCAGTGGCAACGGAGAAACCACCTTTTCAGAACTGGGGACCACGGGCACGGCAGGCTCGGATGATGCTTGGGTTCCGAAACTCGGGTCCAGCCTCGCCCTGCTTTGAGCGCCATCACCCTGTAAAGGCATCTCCCGCTTATTGTTGTCGTTCTTTAGCCCGGAGGCTAGCGATCTTCCCCCCTCCTCAAAGGAGCGCGACCTCGCCTTGGAAGGCTCTCCGATTTCTACAACAACAAGATTAACATACTGAAAGGGAAATTGCCTCTCCAAATGAAGAAAGGGAAGGTAAAAAATAGCACAACACTCACCATGATGTTTTGCTTCCCATCTTCCCCGGGACAGAGCTCGCCACCTACGCTCGTCACAAGTCGAGTGGGTCAACAACTTCCGAACCCAACCCGACAGATTTGGAACGACACCTGGCGCCCATGCAATCACTGTAGAAGAATAAAAGATGGCACGGTCATGATATCAGCCTTCGCCATAAGCAAAACCGAGAAGGTACGGAATGTGCCACTTATGTGTATAATTCCATTCTTCAGGGAATGGCATAAGTTCCACAGGCATGATGTTAGCCGTTCGGACTCGGACGAATCGACTCATCCACTCTCGATCCCCATCCTCCTCATCATCGACGACGAAGGGCGTGGTCGACCGGCATCGCAAGGTCAACAGGCCCCGATGATGAAAGGGACGGTACAGCCTGATGAGATGATTGAGTGTGAAGTCAAGCCCCGCCTTCTCCGTGAAAAATCTTATACTCAACACTATCCGCCAAAATGACGGATGGATCTGCGCCAAAGTAACCCGATACTTCAAAGAAATCTAGCACAACCCTATCAAGGGGGCCCAGTGTGAAGGGATGCGTGTACACATTCAAGAATCCATCGACACGATCTGTGATGCCCTCATCTAGGGAAAGTATCTGCAACACTGCTTTCTCCCCCCAGCCACAGTCTCTTCTCACTAACCCAAGTTGTTCTTCTCTTATCGAAGAAGCAACCTTCGAGGTACGCTCTCGTTGGTCCTGAATATCGGAGTCGGAATTCTCCCCTCTCTGCCAAATAGACCCCGATGTAGTGGCCATGGAGGTGGCTAAATCGGAGAGCTGGAGCAGAAATTTGTGCAAGTACGTCAACACAGAAAAGGAAAGGTAACCGCTTGAAATAATGGGATCTCCAAAGGGGCTCAAACAACCATATATATGGGAAAAGCGGCAACGACCCGCCTGCCTAAAAAGCCAACGACATCTTCGCCAGTCCCGAGGTGGTACCCGACCTCAGGGACCTCCATCAAAGAAAAGTTAGGCTCCAGGTAGCCGAGAACATTATCGCCAGCCCGAGGTGGTACCCGACCTTGAGGAACTTCGTCAAAAAGAAGTTAGGCTCCAGGAAGCCAACAACATTATCGCCAATCCCGAGGTGGTACCCGACCTCGAGGACCTCCACCAAGAAGAAGTTAGACTCCAATAAACTGATGGCATCATTTCAAGTCCCAAGGTGGTACCCGACCTCGAGGACCTCCGCCAAAAGGAAGTTAAGCTCCAAAAAAACAAGCGTTTGAACTCCACCCATATGGGCTGGATCACGGGATACCATATAAATTCGGGTAAAAACCTCGTTTGTGATCTACCTACAATGCCTTAGGGCTATTTTGTGCTAAGTTCAAAGTAGGTCTCCGGGTGGCTCAAGTCCGAACGAACCCCGCTCGGGGACTACCCTCAAGATCTTAAAGGCAGACCCGATTCTAGGGCTCCCGAGCGAATTTCCCTCGAAGAGTAGTGCAAGGCCTAAAGACTGTTCTCGAAAGTCTGATGGTTAGAAGTGTTATCCTCATTCAGCCCGAAGTAAGGGTTCCGGCGACCTGAGTCTATCGGTCCAATCCGGGTTTGGTCCGAGGAAAGGCAAACGGTTCCATGGGGAGCCGTGCTAATCAACCAAAGGTCAGAGAAATACACTCCATCTTGGACTCGACAGCGATAACGGCCGCTAGGACCACGTATTCAAGTTTCTGTGAGCACAAATAAAAGGGAAAAATAGCAAGCTACTGGCCAGAGGTACCACTTCGTCCCAGGAAAAGCAAAAGAGGTAAAGTGCCACACCAGGCCGGGGAAGGAGGGTGAGCAGCGGTGTATAGTCCGAGCGCCCTCGTGAGCAGCAGTGTATAGTCCAAACATCTTCCTAAAATGGAAAATATCGGCCTCCCTGTCTCACCACATCGAGCCAGCGACGACAGTAGCAACAACAACAACAATAACAACAACAACAAATCGGTTCAATCTCGCTCGACAAGAGAAATCCCTAGGAGAGGGCCGCGGCATGGCTGATGAAAATGCCGCCATACGGCCCTAAGACCGTAGGGATCGAACATGAAAAATAACAATTGATAGGGATAAGGAGAGGAGAAGGTCAAAAGACTAATCTTAGGACACTTGTATAAAGAAATGGTTCCATGAGGTCCCCTTTTATAGGGGATGGCAGCACAACCGGCGGCCCCATTGATGTTCTTGAAAGACGTATCGGCAGGAACAATCAACGCATTTTTGAAAAATGGACTGACAACGATATTATTATTCTGAAGAATAAAGGTCGGTGGTGTAGTGAATAACTCTAAGAGGACTGACGGGGCGTTCCGGTTATCACAAAGGCTTACACCTTCAGTATGACGTCTTCACAGGAAGTCCGAAGAGTGGGATATCAAAATTGTTTCTTATCACTCCTCTCTAAGAAGCGCGGGGACTATCTGTATACGGTGAAATCAGAGAGTCCATTTTCTCGTCACTAAGGCACTCAAAAGATCGCCAGGAAGGCTCGAGGCCGCGGAACCACCTCGAAGGCTCGAGGCCGCAGCCGAGTATCTCTCCTCGAGGGTCGATAACGCTCGACCCCAGGGCAGTAATGATCACGATAATGGGGGATACGAGGAGTTCCCAAGACACGCAGCTAGGGCTGCCACAGCCTAGCGGGCTATTCTGAATCAAAATCAGGGCGCCAGTCAGTCGTCCCATCCCCATATCTATGTAATTAATGTACTTTGTGCTATGCGGGGATTTTCCTCCTACAAGGGAGTTACTCCACTCGAATATATGAAGAACATTCTCTCTGCTTTCTAACATACTTTCTCGTAATTATTGCTTTCATTTATTATCTTCATACTTGTTCATCATCTATTGCTTATCATTGGCCATAAATAGCCTTTATTAATTTTGACATAACTGTTAGTCATACCCCGATCGGCCATGATAGCTCATTATCGAGCCACTGAATCGACCCTGAGGTCCCCATATCGACAAACTCGAGGCCTCGATTGTCAGCCTCTCGGTTTGATTATCATCACATTTTTAGATCTTACTTCGCCTCTAAATTTCATACACATAGCATCGTCTACATAACAACTAGCATAAAAATAGATCACATATTTTTAGAGTTCCATCAACAAATTTAATTGTTATTACCATTTTCACGGTAAACACATCCATTTCTTCTTCAACATGAGTACAGTAAGCCGGTTGATTATGGATCCTCACCGGGATGTGATCGATGAAATTCTTATCTAGATGCGTTTGCGAACTCATTTAGAATTTGGGCACATGTTTGAATTCAATCTTTGTGAATCTCTTCATCAATTCATGCACATGATACAAGTATGGCAGTATCTTTGTGTTCTTCGTACCCCTTCTCCTTGAACCTGATGTACCAGAAGATCCGAATCGCTAATTACCAGCAGCTCTTGTATATTCATATCGATGGCCAAATTGAGCCCCATGATGCAAGCCTCATATTATGCCATATTGTTGGTGCACGGAGACCTAAGCTTTGCAGATACCGGGTAATGTTGACCTGTTTCTGATACCAAAACTACTCCGATGCCCACTCCCTTGAAGTTTGCAGCCCCACCGAAGAACATTCTCCAACCGTCGTAGGCTTCAGCAATGTCCTCTCCTACGAATCACACTTCTTCGTTAGGAAATACATTTTTAGTGGTTCATATTCTCCTCCCACAGGATTTTAAGCAAGATGGTCTGCCAATGCTTGTCCTTTGACTGCCTTCTGAGTTATATAGATGATGTCGAACTCACTTATCTGCCATTTAGCAAACTTCCCAGTTGGCATGGGCTTCTGATAAATGTACTTTAGAGGGTCCATTTTGGATATGAGGTACATGGTATAGGCACAGAAGTAATGCCTCAATTTCTGAGCTGTCCATGTCAAAGCAAAGCAAATGCGTTCTAGCAGAGAATACCGTGCTTCATAAGGTGTGAACTTCTTGCTAAAGTAGTATATGGCTTGCTCCTTTATTCTCGTCTCGTCATGTTGTCCCAAAACACATATGAAGGCTCCAGCTAATACGGACAGAGAGAGTAGCAAAGGTCTCCCAGGTTCTGGCAGGACCAGGACTGGCGGTGTAGATAGGTATTCCTTGATTTTTTCAAAAGCCTTCTGACCATCCTCGGTCCAACTGGTTTCAGCATCTTTCCTCAACATTTTGAAGATGGATTCACATATTACCGTGGACTGTACTATGAAGCTGCTGAAGTAGTTGAGGCGTCCTAGGAAGCTCATCACGTCCTTTTTGCTCTTTGGTGATGGTAGATCTTAGATAGCCTTAACTTTGGACGGGTCCAACTCGATTCCTCGGCGGCTGATAATGAATCCCAACAGCTTTCCTGCAGGAACCCCGAATGCACATTTTGCGGGGTTCAATTTTAGATTGTACCTCCTTAGCCTGTCAAAGAACTTTCTCAAATCTGCTCTGTGATCTGCGGCCCTCTTGGATTTGATGATGACGTCGTCAACATACACCTCTATTTCTTTGTGTATCATATAATGGAAGATGTTTGTTATGGCTCTCATGTAGGTAGCCCCAGCATTCTTTAGACCGAATGGCATCATCTTGTAGTAGTATACTCCCCACTGTGTAATGAAAGCTATTTTCTCTGCGTCTTTTTCATCCATCCAGATTTTGTGATAACCCGCGAAGAAATCTACAAAGGATTGAAGTTCGTTCTTAGCGCAAATGTCGATCAGGATGTGTATATTTGGCAGTGCGAAATCGTCTTTCGAACTTGCTCTGTTTAAATCCCGATAGTCAACACACACCCTCACTTTCCCATCTTTCTTCAGAACTGGTACAATGTTAGATAACCAAGTTGGGTACTCAACTACCATGAGGACTTTGGCTTTGATCTGCTTAGTGACATCCTCTTTGATTTTTAGGCTCATATCTAGTTTGAATTTTTTGAGTTTCTGCTTCACCGGCGGACACATTAGGTTCGTAGGCAACTTGGGAGCCACTATAGATGTACTCAGACCGGTCATGTCATCATATGACCATGCAAAAATATCCTCATACTCTTTTAGGAAACGAGTATATTATTCCTTCTCTGACGGTGATAAGTGAATGCTTATGCACGTCTCTTTGATGGTTTCGAAATCTCCCAAATTGATTGCTTCGATTTCATCCAGAGTGGACTTAGGTTTGTTCTCGAAGTTCTCCACTTCTCTGACAACTTCCTCTGGTATTTCATCCTCTTCTTCTGAGTCACTGTCCTTATATTGCGTCGTCTCATTACATGTCACAGTCATCGGTTCATTTGGAAAAGTAATAACAACATTGTAGAAGAAAAAATGTGAAAGATAATAATGAATAATAAATACCAATGCATTAATTAAATTTGAAAATATCCCAAAACAAGTACGACTCGATGACTCGAGCAATTATTTTGAAACAAAATGCGTCTTTAAAGCAAAACTACTGAAATGTCTTAAATGCCTAGCATGGCTATGAAAACAAGTCAGGCTGATTGCCAAGCTACCCAGGAACTCGGCGGGCCCGGGATGGTGTGGCAGTCTAATTCTTGAGAACATCTCCCTTCTCCATAGTCTGAATGGTGAGGCCTTCTTCCTCCTCCTCCTCAATTATCACATTGCAATCCATATTCTCGTCTTCCAGGAACAAGTTTCTCAACCCAGCCAAAGCTTCTTCCTATGCAGATGCCCATATTGTATCGGCCTGATGAAAAGTTTGATTTAGGTGCGGTACTGGCTGCTCGAGAGGGTAATAAGGACCACACCGTGGAGGTGACCAATCATCATATTCTTGCCATGTATACTGATATCCGAGCCCAAAAGTTGTGCCATGATGTTTCAACTGTATCAGTTTAGTAATGCCCTGGAGTTTTTTCCCCAGCCCTTTGCCGGGTTCATACCCAGACCATGCAAGTATGCTTTCTAGTTTGTTACTCCAACCTTTTCAATCACGTTGACATTCTCAACGTGATGATAAGTTTCTCCACCCAGCCTTCTTCTGTTCTCGATAACCGAGATAGTTTGGCTAGTGTTAATGGGGTTACTTCCATCTCCGTGAATGATTAGCTACTGATGGTTCCATTCAAACTTCACGGCCTGGTGCAGCGTGGAAGCCACGGCCCCAGCGGCATGTATCCATGGTCGACCCAATAGAAGATTGTATGTAGATGATATGTCTAGTACTTGGAACTCAACATCGAACCAAGTTGGTCCCATCTGCAAAGAAAGGTTAATCTCCCCAATTGTGGCTCTTTGAGACCCATCAAAGGCTTTCTCGTTCATACTTCCTGCATGTATCTCATGGAAATCTTTACCCAATCTTTTCAGAGTAGTCAATGGACAAATCTTGTGGCTTCAACCCCCATCTATTAGGACCCTGGAAATGAATTTGTCTTCAAACTGTATCGTGTTATGCTGCCCTGTTGTGACTTAACCCTTCAGGCGGTAGTTCATCCTCGTGGAAGGTGATTTTGTGACTCTCCTGTACTTTCCCTACCATGTTGGTCATCTCTCCACTGGTGATATTGTTGGGAATATAAGCTTCGTTCAACACCTTCATCAGAGATTCTTATGCGCCTCTGAACTTTGCAATAGTGACAGGATGGATATCTAGGCGGGGGTCTTGTTTAAATGAACGACGACAAAGTATTCCCTCGCCTGTATTTTCCTCCAAAGATCATCCAGTCCGGTTTTAATGATAGGTTGCTTGGTAGCAGCCTCCTTGCTTGATCCTCCCAAAATTTTTGGGTGTATAGATCCTTCCAATTTTGGTCATTCCATGTGCGGCACCAGATTCTTTCATCTTTGCTTTTCCCTTTTGTCTAGCTTCAGCAACGTAATCCCAAGGTATGGCGTTAGACTTGAAAGGAGGTGTGGTTGCTATTGTCACTGTGAAAGGTGTGGCCACTTCTACCTCAAATGGAACAGGTATGGCTGCAGGTGGAGTTACTTCTACCTCAAATGGGACCGATGCGGTTATGTCTACCTCAACTGGTAGCTATACCTGGACCACAATAGGATTGAGCATGACTGCGGGCTTCTTAGGATCGTCACCCTCTTTGATAAGTCCAATTGATCCCTCGGGGTCCCACTCCTTGTTAGTTTCTATCACATTGATCCCTTCACCCCTATGATCTGGAAGAGGATTGTTGCGGACGTTGGGTGCAGCTTCCTTCGCCTATATGACCTTATTGTCAATCAACGTATGGATCTTATCTTTCAATGTCCGGCACTCTTCAATGGTGTGCCCTTTGATACCGGAATGATATGCACAGGTTTTGTTCGAGTTGACCCATTGAGATGAATTCTCCATTGCCACAGCGGGAATACGGGTAACATATGCACCAGCCTTCAATCATTCGTACAGCTGGTCGATGGGTTCAGCAATGGCGGTGTATTGTCTTGGTAGTTTACGATCAAAATTAGGTCGGGGTTTCTCATAATTTGGACGGGTTGGAGGTGAATGATAGCAGGCTGGCTGGGTGTTATGAGCGTGATAGGTGGTGGCGGGTTGAGAATATCTGGGAGGTGAGGGTTGGTATGTAGGTGGAGGTGTTTGGTATGTGAGTGGAGATTTTAGGCCTTGGGTCACCATCAAAGCCCCTACTTATTTCTTCTTTGATATGCCACCTGATTGTAATGCTTTGTTCGTGGCCTGCAGTGCCTCAAAATTTGTCACCATCCCGCTTTAATACCCTCTTCAATCCTTTCTCCGAGTTTGATGATATCTTAGAACTTATAATTCTCAATGACCATTAGCCTTTCATAATACTGTGGGTCTTGTACTCTGACAAAGAACTTGTTCATCTGTTCCTCGTCTAATGCATGTCTGACCTTGGCTGCTTCCGACCTCCATCGAGTAGCATACTAGCGGAAAGTCTCAGTTAGCTTCTTCTTTAGGTTCTGGATATAGAAGACATCCGATGCATTCTTCGTATTGAACCTGAACCGATCCATAAATTCTGATGCCATTCTAACCCAAATGGCCCACTTCTTAGGGTTTTGGCTTATGTACCGGGACAAGGTATCTCCGGTAAGACTTCTCATGAAGAGCTTCATTCGAATACTTTAATCTTTTCTGACCCCCACGAGTTTGTCACAATAAGTTCTCAAATGAACGTTGGGATCACCCGTTCCATCAAACATTTCAACCTTAGGAGGTTTGTAACCCTCCGACAGTTCCATGTCTGGTTGTATGCATAAATCCTCATAATTCAGACCTTCTTTCCTTTTACCTCCTTCAACACCCTAAACTCGACTTGTCAACTTCTTGAGTTCGTCGGCCATGTTCTTGATGAGCAGGTCCTTCTTGGTGGATTCTCGTGTATAGAATATTGGTTGAGTGGAGTGAGCTAAGGTTTCTACATATATGGGGTTGTTTTGGTGGGTGCCAGGGGTTTGGGTGTAATGGTGGTCATTGGTCGAGTTTTGATGATCGGGAATGGGTTTTGGTGTGTTCTGAGGAGTGTGATAGGTAGTGGTTTGTGAGTACTGGGTAGGAAGATGTTGGTGCTGAGGAGGAGTGGGTATCGGTAGAGGATTGGAATTTTGGGAGGAATTGCATATTGATGGGGTGCTGGAGGATTTTGTAGACGTTGGTTTGGCGTATTTTGAGGAGGTTTTCGGTTTTGAGCATTTTGTTGGTTAACGTCTGGGACATTTAGGGTAAGGGAGAGGTTTGCCAAGTTACGGGCCTGCTCAAGTTCGCCTTATAACTCCAATATTTTTTGTTCCAATCTCAGGACCAAATCATTCCGGACCGAAGTACTCCGACCGTCTGAAGTTTCAATATTCTCAGCATTTTCTTTTCGGATACCACTCAAGTCATCCATCTTAGCTGTTCCTCTGCTTTTCGGATTACTCGGAGGAGGAGGAGGTGGAGGGCCTCTAGATCTGGTGTAATATGCTGATGATGCCAGTATGTGCAAACTAACCTTAGGGGATAGGAATAAAAATAAATAAAAAAAAAGGTAAAACAAGTCAGTAAGGATTCTAAAAATGTTTGCAGTATTTAAACACATATTGCGGGAATGTGAATTCGCGTCCTAGTTTGGGAGCCTCGTTGTGCCTGAGGTAGGCCTAGCGACAAATAGATTTGGAGAATTTCAGTGCCAATAATTGCCTCATTTCATTAATGTAAAAATAGATGAACCTAAAACGACACTAAATAGGATAAGTCACTAATGACACTTGGCCTTATTACATTGGAAAAAGCAGATAAACCTAATCTACTTGGTACCAGAAGGACCTTCTCCATGCTGGATGTTTTTGGCTTTGTCGATCAAATTCCCCAGTTCGCGCAGGTTCACCAGTAGGTATGCCCTTGCTAAATGTCCTCCTTCGCTTCCTACAGTTTTCTGGCAATCGGTGACTCTCTTCCTCATTTTCCCCTCCAATTCCATCAGACCGTACCCCGGATATTCTAAACTTTCGCTTGATTTAACGGCCATCTCCCTCCATTCATTAATTAGTTCCTTATCGGTCTTGTGTCACTCCAAGTGCTCAGCCTCAGACTCGTGAACTCTTTTGCGCATTTTGTTGTACTTTGCTTGTGCCTCGGCAACTTCATCTATGACTCTATTTCCTGGACCAACCCTTGGCTCGAATATTCCTGCTATGTTATCCTATAACCATGATGGGTAAAAGTACACATGACCAGCATGATATCGATGTGGCTCGATGGTATCCTTTTCCACGATCATTTTCAAATGCCATATATGCTGATCTTCACATTTATATGGGACATCGTCATCCTGAAAGTCTGCCCTGTAGTGACTCATTTTAGCAGTTTGCGATATGACCTGCTTCCTGCCTGCCTGTCTCATAACTCTGATGGGAGCATAAGGGTATATGCCCCTCAACCCGATCAGTACCAAGTTTGGAACATCCCTAGATCTAATGATGAACTCGTCGGTAGGGAACCATTCAAACATCCATTGAACCTGATCCTCAGTTAAATTGTGGAAAAACTGCGCCCATCCTATAGCATTTTGGGGTTGAGCAAACCTGTCTGGGATATAGATCATTCTATTAGGATGATGGAAAGTTATGTGATCATTCCACGGCCTTCGTGGAAGCTCTTGACGGTATTGACCTTTTTGGAGATGTTCTAACAGCCAAACTTGTAGTAGCAGATTGCAACCTTTGAAGTATTTGTACCCCTTCTGACAGCGCTCTAAGGCCCGGTATATGTCTGCTATGATCATAGGGACTATGGAATATGTCTGCCCTTCGATCCCCTCCATCAATGTTCTGATTACCATGGTCAGTCCAGTGTGGATTCTGTCCCCTTGGATTGGGAACACTAACAAACCCAAGAAACTGAGGATGAACACAAAAACCCTGCGATGAATCCAACCCAAGGAAGTGATGGAGAATTCGTCATCAAAAATACGATAAGATCTGCTGTGACCATATCGTTCATAGAGGAAGTCGAAGGTTATGTAGGAATTTTTCAGGCACTCCAAGTCATCATTCTTCTTTAATCCCATCATCTTCAGAAACCCCCTAGTAGTGCGATTTTCCGGCACCAATAAATGAGGACCATCCCAAGGTGGACCAGCGAATCCCCCTATTTCTTCCAAGAAAGGGGTCATTTCTATGTCTCCAAAGCGGAACACGGCTCTTTCTTTGTCCCAGAACATTGTGGCAGCTTAGATTAACATGTTGTTTGGCTGAAGGTCCAATAAAGAAGGCAAATTTCCCAAGACCCTTTTCACATGATTCTTACCACTTGATGGAAGATCCTTCCACCAATCTAGCAACAATGGTGGTATGTTACGGACCACGCCGAACCTAGTGACTTCGTGCCTCATTTTCTTCAAAACAAATATGGTTAGGCCCTTTCCCCCTCCAGATCCGACTATTTATACAACCACGATTAGCATATTGGCACTTATTTCTCAAAAATTAATACACACAATCATGGTGGCGTCCTTTGGGATTATGGAAAACCCGATGGACTTTTGGACGAGGCTTGTCTTAAAGGGTTATTATGTGGACAACACATTAACCCGGCTAGGTTTGACCATGATGCATGTACAATTAATTAGAGTAAGGTTTCTAGAGAGGTCTAGACTAGTACCCTCAAGTGGACAACATGAAGGGGAAAGGCACGGAACCGTCGACTGCACCGCCGATCGACTAGTTTTACCGCAAATACACCTTTCCGAATTTAAAGGGTGATATATAGGAAGGGAACAAACACTCATCAAGCTTTGCTATAGGATTGATTATGTACGAGTGGAATATGATATTGAGCATGATTTATGCAATAATGAATAGCATGTTGTCACGTATTTGAACATTAAAAGAATGATAAATGCAGTATTTAATAATTCAAAGACGATTAAGAAAGATAACAAGGAGACAAGTCAGTTTCGGTAGTAAAGGAAATCATAAATTCTTGAAAAATAGGCAATTAAATCCAAATATGGGGGAAAGGGTGCACATGTATTAATTGAATAAAGCATGCTTAAGACTAATTCTAAAAACAAGTTTGTGATGGTAAGAGCCTAAAATATTCCCAGCAGAGTCGCCATGCTGTTGCGCCCCCTTTTTCCTCGCGGGGTCCGGGTTTCGATATTTTGGGTCCAACTCCTTTCCTTTTGGGAATTGGGTGAGAGATTTGAAGAGTCGCCACCTAACGGATTAAGGGTGCGTTAGGGCATCTAGAGCAAATAACTCATGAACTAGTTTACCTTACCAGAGATTGGGTAAGGGATCGAAATTACCTTGAGGGGAAGGTGTTAGGCACCCCTCGAGGTCCACAACGGTGGGTCCTGGCAAAACTCAATTTAAGCGAATTAGTCTTATAAGAAGATAAACAAACAGATATTACTATGAAAAAAACAAGGAGTAAAAGGGGTCCTAGGTTTTTTAGCCTACAAGATCACTTCTGTGCAATACTTGGTAATCGTCCCCAAATTGGGTTGCTACACATAGCATTAGCGCATAGGTCATCGCCTTTACTGCCCGATTATCGTCCCCTTAATTATTACCTAAGCGTTCTAACAGCATCGAATATGTATCCTATGCATGTACTACCCATCCCTTACCTATGGCTCTGGAGGTGTTTAGGACCTCTATTTAAGGTGGTTCTAGACTCACCTATGGTGCTTAAAAGGAGAAAACTAAGCGACAAACAAAACAAGTAGGATTGCCACATAAAAGATCACTTAAGGGGGCTCATATTTACATCCGCAAATAAACAAGCAGATGCACACTATTCAAACAAGCAGTTTTAAACGATTAGGGTCCTCTAGGCAGGATATCTAAATAAGCACAGAATATGCAACAGTTTTACTAAGGCGAGGTAGTGAATACTTATCAGTTTGCCTACTGATTTTTATCACCTACTGTAGCTGGGCCAGTTTATAAGCAGTCAAACAAACACAGTTTTAATTGTCCTACAGGCTTGCCTAGGTGATAACCCGGCAGAATCCTATAGACATGGTATCTAAACGTTAACCAGCTCGCAATTATGAACTAGTGATTAATTTAAACAGGCGGATTTTTATCCTTTGGACCCTATAGGCATGATTTCTAGGTGTTGAAACTGATTACAAGCGTTATTTCACGGCATATGAACTGATTTTATACACGTTCCCCCATAGGCATGATATCTAAATTGTCAAAACTGATTTTAAATATGATTTCCTATGGACATGATATCTAAGTATTCATGCTGATTTCAAACATGATATCTAAGTAAACAGAATGTTATACAAGTTGATAATTCCCAAAAAAGATCTTATAGGCATGGTTTCTAATGCACATTGAAACTTGAGGATATGCATGAATATGAATTTTGATACAGAATTGATAGACGTCCTATAACAGGATTTCTAGGATGTGAAGTGGAAATTCAGGACAGATATGAAGATAAGACCTATAGGCATGGTTTCTAATGCATATAAATAAACACAACAATCCTATAGGCATGATTTCTACTCGATCCCAACAAAGATATACAAAAATCCCTCCCAGCTTTACTGATAACCCTATATCTGTTTTTACAAGAATTATTATTACAGACCAAAACAAATGAATCACATAATGAAAATTACTATACAATTTTGAGCCTTGACAGGCCCAAAAGTAAACCTGGAAGCCAGGCCTTCAATCAAATCTGGGGTCCAACAGGCAGTCCATAATACACCAAATGGGCTTCTGGTGTGTTAAAGTTCCCAAGGGCCTCAGGAACCCCGGGCAATGCTCACACCAGAATTAAATATTCAACAAAAATTTCAAAAAGGATTGGAAAAAACCAGCCCCAATGTGTCAGAGTCCAGAGGAACCTCATGGTTCCTAAGCAGTGCTCACACTGGGGGTGGCAGGACCCTAGTTAACTAAGAGTAAGAGTTGGAAAATAGTATATAAAAGTAGGAGGTAGTTTTAGGAAAAAAACAGTTTGGACTTTTAGAAGTGAATAGAAACAAGTCACAAGATTACAAGAACTACAAGCAGAACCACATTTAGCAGATGGAGTTCAGACATGAACTCCAATAGTCAAACAACAGCCGAAACAGATTCACAATCAATTCAAACAAGGTTTCACATTGCCTTGGATTGACTTAGTTCATTAGCTATTACTATGTGAGCATATAGGCATATATTAAACAGAGAACAACATGTTGGGATCAAGTTACTGATCAGACAGTCATACAGAAAAGGTAGCAAAAGTTGAGAGCGTAGAAATCATGAATTAATCAGGAACCTATTAAGGTAAACACATAAAACAAGACAGGGATTGAAACATGCTAGTTGAGAAATAGGTGAACAAGGATCCCGGATCGAACATGAATATGCTAAAGTGTATTGACCATACTAACATATTGGACAGGACAAATTGACAGGAGTTAAAGCATGCTAGTTAATAGAAACATAACTGCAAACAGAGGCATGTTGATATCTACAGCACATTGACTACTTAGTATATTGAATAGGACATGATAACATAGATAGAAATGCTATTTAAAAGCAGTAAACAGGAAGAACATAGGTCTAGTTCCATAGTATATTGAATGATAACAGAAGTGGAGACATACCAGTTAAGAGATGGCAACAGGAAAGTGAAGCAAATAGGATCCACGAGTCTAGCCTTGGCTTTTAGCCGGCTAGAAAGTGCAACAAACACAAATAACAGGAAGAATTGCAATGGAGAGTGTGTATGAACAAGAGCAAGAGTTTGCCTATGTTTCTGTGTCTTTCTATGTATGTTCGTGTGTTTGAAAAAAGTCAGAATGGGGAAACTATATAGCACTTAGTAGGGTGAAACAAATAAGGCAAAAAATAATTCAGAGTTCACAAATAAGGTAGACAAATAAAATCAATCAGTTAATTGGGGCTAAACTAAATCAAATAACTCAACAGAATACGAGAAAGACCCCTTAAAATAGGGGAAATCAATTAACAACCCAGATTATAGGTTAAACAAGGCAATAAAATCAATCAAAGACCATCTAGGAGTCAGCTTAAGCAATCAAATCCCATAAATCTGGTTAATAAACTAATTAAGGCAAGTAGTACAAATTAGGAGTCACAAATAAGGAAAATAGGTTAAAGATCACAGAGAAGTATCAATCTCGGCAGAAAAATATAATTTGAACCCTAATAAAATCAGTCAATCTCTTTTAATTGACAGAGATAAAACTAACGGGCAAAGACCAGAACAACTAATAAAATAATCAGAAACCCTAGGGTTTAGAACATAGATAGTCAAGCAAACAAAGAGTAACTGAATCAAACACTCAAACTTTTTCAGAAAAGTTTTGCAGAAACACAAAGAAATGAAACCCTAGTTTTAGAGAAACATTATAATCGGTTAATAATTAGGAAGAAACAGAAGGTTTTGAAGAAAAATACCAGATAAACTTAAAATCATTTCAGATCTCCAAGGATCTGAACAGACTCAAGTAGATAGAGATGAGGGCTTTGAAGAAAGGAACGAGGTGAGAGAAATCCAGTTAACAACCAGAGTTTCAAGCCACAAACATAGAGGTAACAATACTCGCAAATATTGCGATGAACACAAGGTAGATTCATCGAAGAAATGAGGAGTTTAGCTCGACTCTGAGTTGAATCTCTTCGAGATTCCTTCAGATAACAGCAAAATCGAACAACTAGTGAATATAAGAGGCCGGCTGGGGCCTAAAATCACAGGGAAATCCCATGGAACGGAGGGTTTTCCGGTGACGGCGGCTAGGGTTAGGGGAGCGTCTGAGAGAGAAGAGAGGAGGGAAGGGATTCAAGAGGCGGCGGACTTTGTCAAATGAGATAGGGTTTGGGGGTTAAGGATAATACAAATGGTAACCACATCTTGGACCATTTGTCTCTGAGATCAACGGCCAGGATTTGATCTGGGGTTGGGCGGGTCAGATAGGAAATTGGGCTAGTGTCACACCCCAACCTCGGGAGGCGCGATCGGCGCTCAATCGAGTGGACCCAACTGAGCAAGCCTTATCAAACACTTTCTACCCAGCTCTATATGATTAAGGAATCCGGCTTTCGATTAATTAGACAATAGGAGGGGCCGTACATTCAACGTTGATAGTTCATTTTATATCACAACATTAACCCGTAGTTAGGTTCCAAGATTTCCATACAGTTACAATTTAGAGAAAACAAGAGCTTAGAGTCACAACATAGCTCATAGACCCATCCAACACCCATACGTAACCCACACAAACGTCTACGGAGCCTCTATGGATACAAAAGACAATTCTATGACAACGCCGGCAACAAGGCCCCGGCTATACCTCAAAAGTCGAAGTATACAACAAAGATGTACAACATAACCCCTTGAAGGAGAAAGGGGGCTCACAATGACTTCGAAAGGAGGACACTCCGCTACGCGAGATCTACACTGTCCGCTATGGACCCACCTACATTCATTTAAAAATGTAGCGCCTCCGGCAAAAGGGACATTAGTACCATGGAATAGTACTAGTATGTATAACTAAACACCATCTAGTTAGAAAGAACTTTCATACAAGAATAAGGAAATCACAAGTATAACTCAAACACTTTAGATGATCACAACTTTATCAAATAAAAGAATCATACAATTTTCACATCGTGTTTCCATAGCTTTTTAGTTTGGGGAATTTCATATTGTTCATCATTGTTCACAATACCACCTCTATCTTTAGCGGAGTCCGATCTCAACCCGATCGGCTAGGTTGCCTCATTTGAGACATACACTTCAATCACAAACACAATACCACCATGTGTGCGGCATGGCATCCGATCTCGGCCCGATCGGCTAGGCCGCCTTACCAAGGCGTTTTCCTTTTCCATCAATCATCTCATTTCAATCTTTGTTTCACATATATCATTTCATGGGCACTTGGGGCCACAACTATCACGTCATATATTTGGCACTAGGCCACATCTCACATCATTCCCAATTTCAATGTTGGATTTGTAATTTGGGATAATATGTGCAAACAAGAGGAAATAAAATTGTAAGCATAGATGAGACTTCACATAGATGGCACAACATATGCAGCTTCAATCTCAATTTAAGGTCTTAAGCATTTCAATACATGATTCATATTCCTCGCACCTTTTCAAGTTATCAAGAATAGCACATTGACCATATTGAGACACATCTTTCACGCATATAAGGTTGCAACCCTAAATTCATGTGAAACAAAAATTAATACAAGAATTCAACTTTAGTCTTACCGTATTTACACAAACACCAACGAAGCTCAATTTCTAAAATACGGGGTTTTAGCCATACATACCTCAATTGAGCTTTCCCTTAATCCTATAATGTTCCGGAATATTTTGTACTTCAATCTATTTAAGCAATGTAGCACAATTGAACCCATAATCTGGAAAAGATCATAATCTTAGCTCGCTTGAGCATTTTCAAGCATTGAGTGTTCATTAAAGTCTTAAGGTCCTTTTATGCAAGATTACACTAGCCCTTTCCCCATGCCTCTCTATTTATAATTTCCACATATCTTCTAAGAACACATGCATGCAATGTAGTCACCCTTATCCCCGTGAATTACCTCACTAATGACCCCTTATAGCTATGCTTAAAATTAAAAGCTGAGGTGATGAAGTCTTACCTCCTGGGATGAAGGTTTAGGTGCCTCACTTGATTATCTTCAATGTTTTAACAAGGATTTGTGGAGCAATTTTTTGATGAAAAGCACTTCCCCTCTCTTAGAACCTCTTTCTCACTCTAAAAGCACCAGGAAATAGGCTCAAAATGAGCTATTGCACAAGATATAACGACAGGGGATGCGGCCAGCATATCGATTATGCGATCGCATAATTGGCCGCATAGTTGACCTCAAAATTAACCATCACACTGCTTGACTCTGCGGCGACTATGCAGCCCGCATAGCTGTTATGCGACCGCATACTGGACCGCAGAATCGCACTGTTCTGAAAAACATTATTCCTTGACTTTTTAATGCATAGATCAGTCCAAAGGGTCCGAATTGCGGTGAGCTTTACAAATTTCTAACACATATTCCTAATTTGGCACTACGAGCTTTCGTGTTTTGAGTAGATGTGTTCACGGGGCCTTACAGCTAGGGTATTTGGGTTATGATTTTAATTGGGCTGGGGGTAAAAATTTGGGCTTGGCCCGAAATTAAAACAAAATTAAAAGAGGCTATTTGTTAAATACCCAATTAATTTGATGAATAATTTATAAAATAGCTAATAAATGACAAAAAATACTATTTATGCATAGAAATTAATTTAATATAATTATTTAATATTATAAAAATACAAAATATTATTTCCTTGTGAAATAAGGTAATTATGCACACATGGACTATTACTGCAAAGTTATTGTAATTATAACCCTAACATGTACATAAGGCTATTCTTGAAATAATCAAAGCTTAGTGTAAATAAAAAAAAATTAAGCAATAAAATCATCATAAAACCGATTGTGATGCAATTAGCAATTATTTGGATAATAAAATGCTAGAATAAATTAATTAAAATCCCTTTGAAATTGTAGAAAAAAATATGGGAAAATATTGGTTGATGCTCATGCACTATTTTGAAAGTATATATGCATTTTAAAATAGATGAGGGAAAAAATGGGTATCAACACTCGCAAAAGGTTTCGGTCGGCTTCTTCTTGAGGTTTTGAATGTAGAAAACGTTTGATGCGTTTTTCGTGTTGAACCTGAATCTATCTGTGAAGTTTGATGCCATACTTACCCAAGTAACCTACTTCTTTGGATTTTGACTAATATACCAAGACAAGGCATCTCCTGTGAGGCTTCGCATGAACAGTTGCATGCGGATTTGCTCATTCTTGCCTACTCCTACAAGCTTGTCACAATACGTTCTCAGATGCACTTTCGGATCACCAGTTCCATCGAACATTTCGGACTTGGGAGGTTTGTAACCCTCCGGCAGTTCCACATCTCGCTGAATAAACAAGTCCTTGTAGTTTAGACCTTCAACTCTTTTACCACCTTCCACTCTGAACTCTACCAGTGAGCCTCTTGAGTTCCTCCGCCATGTTTTTAATGAGCAGGTCTTTCTCGGTCGATTCGGGTATGTATAGGGTTTATTGTGGGTGTATGGGGTAAAGTCTCCACATATATGAAATTACTTTGATGGACTCTGGGAACTTGAGTATAAGGGTGGTCTTTGGTCGAGTTTTGGGGATCAGGAGTAGGTTGTGGTGCATTATGGGGAGTGTGATAAGTTTGTGGGTATTGAGTTGGATGGCGGTGGTGTTGTTAAGGGGTTGGTACTGGTTACGGGTTAAGGTTCTGGGGAGGTGCGGGATACTGGTGTGGTGTAGAAGGATTTGGTGGTGGGTTTTGGTTTTGGGTGTTTTGCGGTGGTGTTTGATTCTGGGTAGTTGGATTTTGCTGGTTCATGCCGGAGACATTGAGAGTAAGGGAGAGGTTTGCCAAATTTCAGACCTTCTCAAGCTCGCCTTGTAGTTCCAAGATTTTCTGTTCCAGACGTAAGACCAACTCATTCTGTGCCGGAGTACTTCGACCATCTAAAGTTTCAACGGTTTCCACCATGGTAGCATTGTCTTTCCAGATAATAGTCAAATCATCCATTTTCACTTTTTCTTTGATTTTGCCTTTAGGATCGCTTGGCGGAGGAGGAGGTGGAGGACCTCTGGATCTAGTGTGGTATGCTGACGATGCCTGTATGCACGAACCAACCTTTGGGAATGGGAATAATCAAAAGAGAAGAAAAGCATAAGGTAACCAAGTTAGTAAGGAATATTAAAAGAGTGTTTGCAATATCTAAACATATTACACAAGGTCATGCAATGATTCACGTCCTAATTTGTGGATCTCGTTGTGCCTGAGGTAGGCCTAAGCGACACATAGACTTGTAGAGAATCGATGCCACCAATTGCGTCATTTCACTAATGCGAAAAACGAGTCAAACTTTTACTAAATCGATAATAATAATAAAGTTACTAATGACATTTAGCCTTATTACATTCGATATCTAAAGCTAAGCTAGAAAGCAGTAAAGAACATTATTTCCTAGCCTACTTGGTCCCTGAAGGACCTTCTCCGTGCTTGGCTCTTTTGACCCCATCATTCAGGTTCCCTAGATCGCGCATATCCAACAGTAAGTAAGCTTTGGCTAGATGCCTTCCTTCACTGCCATATGTGCCTTGACAATCTGAGAGTCTCTTTCTCATCTTTCCCTCGAGCTCCATCAATCCTTGTTCCAAGTATTCCAATCTCTCTGTTGACTTAGTGGCAATCTTCTTCCATTCCTTTAACCGCGGCGATGGAATCTGGGACGGAGGACTTGTAGTATCTCTCTAGATCTGGCAAAAGCGAAAGACCCCCTAACATAATTCGCATGGAGGCTGACCGCTGAGCCCCCTTCGGTTCCCTTTGTTTGAATAAACGTCGCTTATTTTAGTTTACATTTAAACCAAAGTAAACCAAGCCTAAGCGGTCACGACATCTTGTTGATATTGATTGAGGAGTTTGATGGAGTTTAGCTGACTGAATCCATTAACGGGAATCTCCGGATCTATGCTGATTTTCAACTCCCCGAATGTTGACTTTGTGTTGTTCCAGATGTTTTGCTTCAGAATCGAAAACCCTTTTTCGTAGCCTTCTATTCTTAACCTTTGCCTAAGCAGTGTCATCTACGATACCATCCTTCAGATTGATTCCTGTCTTGACGTCTCCCGCTACGTCATCCTCCAACCATGATAGATAGTAGTACACATGACCGGCATGATACCTGTCTGGCTCAATGGTTTCTCTTTCCACAATGATTGTTTGGTTCCACATATGTTGTGCATCAAACTTGAATGGAATGACGTCTCCTTTGAAATCTGCCTTGTACAAGATCATGTTCGAAATCATAGATATGAACTCTTTTCTTCCCGCTTGTCTCATTACCCTTATAGGAGTAACATGATAGATGCCTCGCAACCTGATCAGCACCAGATGAATAGTCCCTCTTGACCTGATGATAAACTCACTGCTAGGAAACCACTCAAACATCCAATGTACCTGCTCGTCCGTTAGATTACGGAAGAAACGCACCCAACTTACACTGTTTCCAGGTTGTGAAAACCTGTCTGGGATAAATGTCATCTTCTTTGGGCGATGGTAAATTATGTAGTCGTTCACCGGCCGTCGCAGAAGCTCTTGACGATACCCTCCCCTCTGAAAGTGTTCCAGCAGCCAGACTTGTAGTAACAGATTACAACCTTCAAAGTGTCCAAATCCCTGCTCGCACCGATCTAGAGCGCGATACATCTCAGCGAAGATCATAGGGATGATGGTATAAGTTTGTCCCTTGATGCCTTCCATCAAGGTCCTGGAGACCATGGCTAAGCGAGTATGAATCCTTCCTCCTGTCATTGGAAATATCAACAACCCCAAGAAGCAAACAATGAACACACAAACCCGGTGGTGCATCCAACCCAAGGTAGTAATGCCAAGTTCATCATGATGAAGACGATATGACTGTCTATGCACATAACACTTATAAAGAAATTCCAAAGGGATGTATGATTTCTTTAAAAAGAGCAGCTCATCATTTTTCTTAAAACCCAACATCTTTAGAAAACCGCGGGACGGGGGGGGGGTGCGATTCTCTGGTATTAGTGATCTCGATCTATCCCATGGAAGCTTAGCTGAGCCTCATATTTCTTCTAGGAGAGAAGTAATTTCTATATCTCCAAATTGAAAGACGGCTCTTTTCTCGTCCCATAGGGGCCTCAATCAATGCCCTGCTTGGTCGAATGCTTAGCAATGATGGCAGGTCACCAAGTACTCTTCTCACATGATTCTCGTCGCAAGGTGCAAAGTCTTTCTACCAGTCAAGTAGCAAAGGTGGGATGTTTTGGACCATACCGAACCTTGTGACTTCGTGCTTCATTCTGCAAACAAAACAAAGGTTAGCCCTTTCCCCTTCCAGATTTGACTATTTATACAATAATGATCAATATGTTGGCATATTTTTTCCAAGTAATGAATGTAATATGATAGTGTCCATTGGGACTGTGGAAATCCCGCCAGACATTGGACAAGGTTTACCTTAGCGGGTTGTTACGTTAATAACGTTCTAATCCGTACTAGGTTTAGCATGATGCATATACATTTCAAGTTGGAGTAGGGTTTCTAGAATGGCCTAGATGGTACTCCCAAGTGGGCAACTTGAGAGCAAAAGGCACGGGACCGTCGATTGCACCGCTGATCAACTAGTTACAAATAAGCCTTTCCGATTTAAAAGGGTAATTTTCGAAAGAGCAAGATGGCACGAGTGGAGTATGATGCGGAGCATCTTTATGTAGAAATAATAACACGTTGCCAAGTATTTGCATGATAAAATATGTAAAAGTAGTAAATAAGATAGCGAAAGTAAACATGGAAAGCATATAGAAGAAAGACAAAAGGAAGAAGTCAGTTTAGCTCTTTAAATATATGCGGGAATGTAATAAAGCGTGTAAGGAAGTAGGAATGATATAGCAGTTTTAGGCAAGATGAAGAGCGGTCATAGAAAATAAAGGTGAATAGGGAAGTGATGTGCATGTCATAACATATTTAAACAAATAAAGGTGAACAAAGAAAGTGATCTACATGAGCCAAGTTCATCATGGTAAGAGCATAAGTGTAAATCCCCAGCAGAGTCGCCATGCTGTCGTGCCCCATTTTCTTGCAAAAGCGGGTTTCGACGTGTTACAACTCTTTTAAATGAGGTATTAAAAGGGAAGAGTTACCACCTAATGATTTTTAAGGTGCGTTAGGGCACCTATTTGTAAACAACTCTATTTTAACTAGTCAACGTCACCAAAGAACGGGTAAGGGCTTAAATTACCTCAAAGAGAAGGTGTTAGGCACTCTTCGAGGTCCACAACTGTGGGTCTCGGCTGAACTTTAAAACTATGTGGATTATGTAATTAAGCTAAGTAATCAAATAGAAAAAGAAAAATATAGAGGCCAAAGAGTCTTATCATAACACATTGAGAATCGATACAAATCTTAATGATTACAAGGGTATAACTACATTGATCTACGTCAAATGACTAGGTGCAAATGACAAGTATATAAAGAAAGGGGGGGGGGGGAAATCCTATATTTTTTAGCCTAAAGGATCACCCCGTGCAACATAAATAATATTTCGCAACTCCCTTAGGGTAGGGGTTGCTCATATTATTCAGTGGGCACAAATTATCATCTCTTGTTACCTACTATGTTGAAGTTGTTTACGTAAAGGAGTTCTAGTTCAATTCTAAGTCGTACCCTATGCGTGTGCTACCCGTCCCATGTCTACGGTCTAGGAGCTTTGGACCTCTGTTTGGGTGGTTCTAGACTCAACTTAGGTTGCTCAAAAATGATAAAACTAAGCGACATTCAAAACAAATAGGACTTCATGTAGAGACAATAAAAGGCTCAAGTTAGCCTCCACAAATAAGCAACAAATGCACGCGCACAAATTTCACATTATACAATATGCAGTTTCATAATCGAGGTATTGTTTAAAAACCTATAGGCATGGCTTCTAAGTGACCGCGGAGTTTAAGAACATCTCATGGGCAGTGCTGCTATTTGGATTATCTAGATTATAGATTACAAGTAATGAAACCTATAGACACGATCTCTAAGTGATTTGCGCAATGCGGTAGTGAAAGCCATTGAAAAACTCAGAATTACTCATAGTTGATCCTATTGACATGCTTTCTAAGCGAGTATCAATATTTATAGCCAGGTTCTCTAATAATTGATATTTGAACGCAAATTTATTGTGCTTATTCCTATAGGCATGTTATCTAAGTGGGCAGAGTAATAAGACAATAGAGGCGGTCGAATACTTAATCGATTAAAGCCCTATAGACATGGTATCTATGTGAGTATTAGCAAAGGCATATATTAATATGATCCTATAGGCATGCTATCTAATAAGCACACTGCAATTGCATGAATTGAGCGAATAGTTATTGATGCTTGATTCTTATAGGCATGCTATCTAATAATGCGTGGGAGTAAACGTATGAACAGGTAAAGCACTTTAACCCATGCTTCTGATATGTGTGGGCATTAAACAAATTGAGTGAGTGAAGTGTTTGAATTCCTATAGGCATGATCTCTATTAGTGTGCAACATACCAAACTGAATAACAAACAAGGCATGCTGAAATAGCATATATAACATAGAGATCCTATAAGCTTGTTTTCTACCCTTTCATGCAAATATTATAATAGCCCAGCCCCCCCTTTTTTTTACAATAATCTCCGCATCATTTGTTATACAAATTATTACAGCCCAAAATGGAATAAATAAATGCCTAATCATAAATGTAAAACAACCCAGCGATGCATCTGGGCCTTCAAATGGCTTAAAAAGTTGGACAGGCCCATATTCCAAGCATAGATAGCGTGCTCCAAACCACAACACTAAGAACCAGTTTAGTAGTCCAGGCCTAACAACAAAACAATTTTCTTGCTCATCCATTACAAGTTATAGATAATTAAGCAACGAATGTCAACTCATATAAACCCCAAATCAATTAAGATAGCTCAAATTCTAAGGCGGAGCATATGCTCATTTAAACCTTAATACCACAACTTACAAAAGCAAGAATTCTACACGTCCCAGGGGTAAGACACACGCTTGAACATCACACAAGCACATATAGGTGTAGAGAGTATGCAGAACACATAGATTGGACATATACAGAGGTTTACGAGATTAGCAAACAAGTTCAAGGTAACATGTTTCTTGGATACACATGATTTGATTACAAGAATCCACAAACAGAGGAGTTAAGCACGAGAGTTCAAAGCAAGCAGGGTCACGGCTTAACTTCTAGAAGGTTAACAAGTAGCAATGACATACTCGAGAGATGAGGACCAACAGTAAACTTCACAAGAAAATAAGCATGTAGGGTATAACTAAGACTTATAAATCAGTTTATGACAAGCAAAAGTATTTATGGGAAAACCTATTAAGAAATTAAAGGTCAATAATATTGAAAACTCTGCATAGTAGTTAATTAGCATGAGGGTATCTAATTCTGAAAATGCAATTCTATAACAAGTTCCATCATACATACCAAGGATAACAACAAGCATGAATCCGAGCAAACTAGCACTAGTAAGCATGGCCTATACAACAGTGTTGTGGCAACAAAAATAGTGGTAAGACAAGCAACTATGATACAATGTTGAAGCTTTCAAGTAGCATAGAGATATACAGTCTGAAAGGTTCAAGATTCAATAGGCATGATCCTTTTAAGAAAGTGAGCAAGTTGAAAAGTTGTCTATATGAGTGACTTAGCATGAAGAGGGAAGAATACATATGAATTACTAGTAAATTTTAACACAAGAATCCGAAGCACACCAGGCATTGATTAGGTTTAAGATTCGATCCAGGTAAACATACGAAGAACAGGAATTACTTTAGTTAACTACTCATGATTGTAAGGGTAGAACATAAATAGAATTAGGGCATTAAAACCGCAGAGAGACATTATGGAAAACACGATTGAAAACAAAGGTAGCACAGTACAAGTTCAAGTAACATGTAAGAGGGCCATAACTTTATTACATTTAGAAAAGAACAAGCTACCCATGTAGAAGCTTTAGACTTGGGTAATATCAGAACCCACAGAATACTAGACGTAACATCATCGAGACTGACACTCATTAGAACATATGATAATATACACCATTAAAAATCTCATACACAATAGGGAAACTGAGCCAAGCAATAGTGGTATAGGAGGGAAGTAATTTGGGTTGTAAAGGTAAAGAACACTAACCAGTTGCAAAGATAAACGAGCAAAAGAGTGAGGAATTTAGAATATCAGTAGATCAGTAGCAGCAATTGAAGGAACATAGTGAAAAACTCAAAAACTCCAGTGCTTCAGAGTTCACAGGAGTCTCGAGAAGGACTCCGAGCAGTGCTTGCACGGGAGGAGGTCGTATAGTAGTATTATGGCGTTGGCTTTTAGCTGGCCAAGAATTCAACAGTTTTGGAAAATACTTTGAGTGTAAGTGAATGAGTGAAAGAGTAGAATAGTGAGAGTAATAGCAGTAGTAATAATGGTAGTGATGAGGTCTGTTAAAAAGGGAACTGGGGAGGGGTTTATATAACATCAAAATTAAGTACCCAGCAAGGAAATACTATAACTTAAACCCAAATAAAGAAAACACTGTATGCAAAATAAATTAGAATCAGTTTTAGGGAAAAATCTAGGAAACCCTAGTTTAGACGAAGAACAAAAATAGTAAAATCTTACTGAATCTGACCCATAGGTGTATATAGACAAAATATCGTTTAAATCCCAAAGGTCTGGAGATGGTTGTTTGATTTAGGACCGTATACTTGCCAAAGATAGGCAAGTATCATGTAACACCAAAATCATAAAAATATCAGAGAGATTAAACATAAATGGAAGGAAAATCATGGGGAGATTCCATATTAGAGTTGCAATTGGGAGAATAGAAGAGGCGGCTTCTAGGGTTTGAGAGGAGAAGAGAGAATAGAGAGGATTCAAGGGCGTCTGTCTCAGAAAATTGGGCTAGGGTTTACAGGTTAGATTAATTAAAGGGATCGGGTGAACGAGGGCAGTTGATCTTGAGAGATCAACGACCAGGATTAAAAAATGAACGGGGCGGGTCTGTAAAATTGATACCGACTGAGTCTATTAAAGTGTCGTTTGGTTTGGGCCGGGGGTTGTTGGGCTAAGGTGTGTTCGTTTGGGCCTTAATTGGTCCGAAATTAGCTCTACATTGGGCTATAATTTGAAACACACAAAATTCATTAAAAATAAATTATAAATATGGCTATTAAATAAATAAAATTATTATTTAAGATGTTAATACTTAAAAATAATAACTGAAAGTTAACAAATTATATAGATGCTATTTTGACAGAAGTAATACAGTAAAATGTAATTATTGTGAGAATATAGGCTATTATTTCAAATTTATGTAATATCATTAAAATACAAAAATAATTATATAAAATACAGTAAAATATTATGAAGCATATATATGGATACAAATAATAAATTTGGATGATTAAGTCATCTCAAAATAATTTAAAACGTAATTGATAAAAAATAAGTAATTTCAATGCAAAGAAATCAATTTTAAAGTTCTAAAAATTGCGGAAAATATAGAAAATACTTGTATAATTCTTGTAAATCAAGTAATGATGTAAAAATAATATTTTAAAAGCATATATGAATTTTATAAAAATATGAGGGAATTGGGTATCAACATCATAAATAAAAACCATAGGAAACAATTCCAAATAATAAAGTTTCGATCTTTAAAGAAAACTAAAAAGCCAACAAAAAAGTCAACCCCGGGACTGCACCTCGATAAAATTTACAAAATCCGAACACTCAATTCGATACAAGTACAACCATACTAAAATTTTCCAATTCCGACATCAAATTAGCCTTCAAATCCTCATTTTATATTTCTGAAAGTTTATACAAAATTTCTCATTTTCTCCCATTCAAATCACAAATTGAATGTTAAAAAGAAATATGGAGTCACGAAATATAATTAAATCCAGATAAGAACACTTATCCCAAACAAACACGTAAAAATTCCCTCCAAAATCGCCCAAATCTGAGCTCTCTAACTCAAAAAGTGATAAAATATAAAAAATCCTCGAAATAGAGTACTTACATTTGCCCATTGATTCCTCTTACGCTGCGGAATAATCTTCGCGTTAGCAAAAAACAAAATATTGCCAAGTGAAAATAAAGATTCGTGTTCATGGCACACACCTCGTGAACGTGATGAACAATGAACAAAGGCTTCATGAACGCGTGTAGACAATCACAAACGTGGTGAGTAAAAGTCCACCAGCTCCCAGCTGTACTAGGCGAACGCGAACAGACAGGTGCGAATGCGGACAACGGACGGCTAAAGCATCGCGAACGTGTGCCACGATCGCGTACGCGATGAATAAAATCCTTGAGCTCCAAGAAACCTTTCACAATCGCGTCTTCATCTTCGAGATCGCGAAGAACAACAAGCACTGCAGCAGTAAAAAAAATAGAGAAATAGCCTGTAGCTTATCTAAAACATACCCGAGGCCTTTGGGACTCCGTCAAAACATACCAACACGCTCCATAACATAAAGCGGACCTGCTTGACGCCTCAAACCACATCAAATAACATCAAAACTACGAATCGCACCTCAAATTGAACTTAATGAACTTCCAACTTCTACAACTCGTGTCGAATCATATCAAAATCAACCCAGAATGACGTCAAATTTTGCATGCAAGTTCCAAATGACACAACGGAGCTATACTAACTCCCAAGTTAAAATCCGAACCGGATATCAACAAAGTCAACTCCCGGTCAAACCTCTCAACCTTTCAAACCTTTACGTTTCCAACTTTTTCCAAAATGCATCAAATTAACCTATGGACCTCCAAATCCAAATCAGGACACACGGCTAAGTCCAAAATCACCATTCGAAGCTATTGGAACCATCAAAACACTATTCTGGAGTGATCTACATAAAATTCAAACTCAGGTCAACTCTTATCACTTAAGGCTAAAGCAAGAATCACTTCCAAATCAATCCCGAATCATCTGAAAGCCGAACTCGACCACGCATGCAAGTCATAATAGATGATATGAAGCTGCTCGAGACCGTAAGCTACCAAACGGGACGCTAATGCTCAAAACGACCGGTCAGGTCATTACATTGATTTAGTATATATTCTTCTGTTGAGGATCATGATACACACATACATACGCTTCGTTGTTTACTTGCCATGCTTCATACCTGCCTATCCTTTATTATACTTTATTTATTGGACCACTAGCAAGTGTCGACGTCGACCCCTCATCACTACTTCTTCGAGGTTATGCTAGATGCTTACTGATTCATGTTGATTTATATACTCATATTACATTTCTTCACTAATTGTGCATGTATTGAGACGGGTACTTCTGGTTGTCACACAGGCGCATAGGCGCTGCCGCTGAGGAGACTTTGTGGTGAGCTGTATTCCATGTTATGATCCGCAGCACGCAGAGTGACCATCTTATTCATTTATTGCATTCTCTCTATTTCTTTATTTCCAAACTGTAGATGTACTAGTATTTTATATTCTAGTAGATGCTCATGCACTTGTGATATTGGAATTTGGAAATTTAGTCTATTAATCTTTGACGTATTTCTATTACGGCATTATGTATTTTATTTTGATCATACTCTAATTTTGAAGATAATTTAGTATTTTCTATAAAATTAGAACAAATATCGCTTAATATTTTCACCATTATTTTTACATGTGTTATGAACCACCAATTATCGTATTGATTAAATTTTTGGCTTGCCTAACGGTAGCGTTGGGCGCCATCACGACCTATGATGGGAATTGTGTCATGAAAATTATAGTCATACCCTTAGTCATAATTCTTCATCCGGATGTAACATTTTAGTCTCTATACATTACTTGTTTGTCATATCACATTCTGTTGTTGCCTTCTATATGTGATACTTTTTAGGCTGAGTTCTATGAGATGTGACCATTGAGACTTGAGCGGTTGAGGACTGATGTGGGCCATTGAGCCGTGTTGTGAGTTATGTTGGATCGGGTTGCCCGCTGCAACTGATTGATATTTGGATCAGGTTGTACGCTGCAACGGTTATATTGATTATTGATTAGCACTTAGGCCACGATTCACCCCTTATGAGTCTGATACTACAGTGACCACATGCACGATTATATATATGTGCTTTGGTAAGGGACATTTATGCTAGGCACCCGTATAGTGCTGAGTGTCGTTATATGTGATGGTGAGGGGAATTTGTGTCAGGCACCATAAGTATGCTGAGAGTGAGTGTACTTGATGATTTCGCTGTAATGTTTGACTTGACATGTATATTCGACATATAGGCATAGAGATGTCTCTTCCTCATGCTAGCTGGTAAATGAAATGTCTTATTTGTATTGAGCTTTGACTGTTATACTTGGAAATCATGTCTCATTTCCCATGATTGTGAACGAGCTGATATCTTTTGAGTTATTTGTTTTTAGTATCTTCATTATATTATGAGTTGTCATTGATTATTGGTGTTGGATAATGACTTCCTTCTGATCTCGTCACTACTTTCAACCTGAGGTTAGGTTTGTTACATATTGAGTACCTGGAGTCGGTTATACTCATACTACACTTTGTAGTTTATATGCGGATCCAGGTACCTTCAGGAATTATGATTACAAGAGGTTTGCACCGGTTCAGTTTCTGGAGGCTATGAGGTAATTGTTATGTCGTTCGTAGACCTTGAAGTTCTCTTTTAGTTATTTACTTATCACTGTTCTATCATTCAGATATTTTTTATTGAGTATCGACTTTGTATTCCAAGATTCGGTAGTGCTCATGTACCCGTTGACACCAGATCACTGGGATAGTTGTAGTTGTGATATTGTTGTTATTTTTAGATATTTATGATTTTGCCGTTGTTGAGATTATTAAACTTATGTTAAATGAGTTTATTGCTACTGTGAAACTGTTGGCTTGTGGAGCGAGCAGTTTTAGGCGTATTCACGTCTTTGGTAGGAATTTGGGTTGTGAAATAAATATTTTCATACATGAGTAGTGTAAACAATAAGCCTAAGAGAGCCCGAAATTAAAGTAACGTGAAAATTTTCAGCAAGAACCTAAATAATTTGTGACAAAGAAAAAAATCATGTCACATATAGCACATGGGAAGCATGCGATATATGAGTTTGGGATAACGGCTCAGCTAACGTCTATTAGCCAAGTCAGAATTGTATGCAAGCGCATGCCTACCGTGCACTATATGTTTGTAATCACCCGACCAGCCGATATAAGCATTTCCATCCTGTTCGGCTATTTAAAGTCTTGATTGGCATCATTTTATATATTATGACTTGTTTTAATCGTTGGTTTAGGTTTTCAGGTTATTCAAGATTGATTTGGAAGGATGATTCTCAACAAGGAAGCTTTAAGTTGGAAGAGTTGACCAAGTTTGACTTTTTGGTAGTTGACCTTGGATTGGAGTTTTGATGGTACCGTTAGCTACATTTGGCAATTTTGGACTTAGGAGCGTATCCGGATTATGATTTGGAGGTCCGTAGTTGAATTTGGCTTGAAATGGCGAAAGTCAGATTTTTTTGGAAAGTTTGATCGGGAGTGGACTTTTTGATATCAGATTCAGATTGTAGTTACGAGAATTGTAATAGCTTCATTATGCCATTTGGGACATGTATGCAAAATTTGGGTTCATTCCGGGTTGATTTGCTATGTTTCGGCACGAGTTGTTGAAGTTGAAAAGTTCAAAGTTCTTCAAGTTTAAATTTAGGTGCGAATTGTCGTTTCGATGGTAATATATGTGTTTTGAGGCCTCGAGTAGGTCCATATTATGTTATGAGACTTGTTTGTATACTTGTATGAGGTCTCGAGGGGCTCAGGCGTATTTCGAATTGATTTCGGATCGTTTTTCTTCATGTTTTCATTGCTGGTTGATGTTGGTTCTGGTGTGACCGCTCATGCGGCTGGTTTGCGCAGGTGCGATTGTCGTAGAAGCGACAAATGAGTCGCAAGACTGGAAGTGTTTCTGGCAGCAGGAGTCGGTAGAAGAGGAGATTCATTCGCATATGCGAGGCGCTTATGCGGTGAGAAAGGGCGCAAAAACGAACCTCGGCGCAGTAGCGGCACGTGTATGTGCGCAATAACAGAGTTTCTACCATAGGTGCGAAGGCATACCTTAAGCGTTTTACCACTTAAGTGGAACTTGGTCGCTTCTGCAACACTACAGATGCGGTTAAGTCTCCGTAGAAGCGGAAGTGCTGGGCAGAATGATAAATACAGGGGTTCGCGATTTTGGCTTCATTTTAACATTTCCAAGCACAGATTGAGGCAATTTTTGGAGCAATTTTTAACACAAGGATTGGGGTAAGTGTTCTACACCTGGTTTTGATTTTATGTCATGAATTTATCTTCATTTTTGGCAATTGGTTGATGAATTCTAAAGAGATATTGGGGGTTTTAGCCTAAAGTTTCAAAATGTGAATTTTTGAGTTTTGAACAACAATTTGGAACCGAATTTAAGTGAAACTAGTATTGTTGGACTCGTAATTGAATAGGTAGTCAGATTTTGTGAGTTTCATCGGGTTCGGAGGCGTGGGCCCGGGTTGGACTTTTTTGTCGATTTTTGGGATTTGATTAAAGGTTTGACTTTAATCGATTGGGTTTGCTTCCTTTGGCATTGTTTGATGTATTTGAGTTGCTTTTGGCTAGTTTTGAGCCATTCAGAGGTTAGTATGCGCGAGATGGCATTTTTGGAGCATTGCTTAGCTCGCTCTGTATTGGAATTTGCTTGTTAGAGGTAAGTAACACTTCTAAACCTAGTGCTGAGGGTATGAAACCCCAAATTACATGCTATGTAATTGGTGTTGAGGTGACAGGCGTGTAGGCATGCGCCGTATGAATTTTTACTCCATTATTTTCTATGGTACTGTGTAGTTACCTGATCTTACCTGTAACCATGAAATTTCTACGTACTTGAGCTATTGAGCTGTGATCCATGCTAGAATCCATGTCTAGGTTACATGCTCATCCAGTTAGGACCTACTGAGGTCATTCCTGTTGTTGAGCTATCTACTTTTATTGTATTACATACTCAGTGATAAGCATTCATATACATATCACGTCTCAATCTCTGTTACTATTTATTGTTACATCACACCATTGTTTTTGGGCTGATATTTCATGACATTGAGAGCCCTACAGACTGGGAGATTAATGACTGAGTGAAGAAGAGGGCCTGATGGTTAGGATGTTTATGGGATCGGGCTGCATGTGGCAACATGTTTTACTGATTTATGCCATGATTGGCTTGTTATAGCATTTGGACTGAAGGAACCCCTCCGGAGTCTGTACATGCCACCAGTAAGCGTAGCTACCTACTGAGTGCGAGTTCTGAGTGCTGAGTGGCGAGTGATTGAGAGGATTGAGTGACCGTGAGGATTGAGAGGTTGTGAGGACTGAGTGACTGTGACGACTAAGTGACTGGAAGACTGAATAAATTGATACTTTAAGAGTATGCATATGGTTTATTACTGAGTCACGTCGCATTTGGCATGGACACTTGACATACATGCATAGAGATGCATTTTTCCTCACGCTTTACAGTATCACGTCATTTATGACTTCTCACACACCTTGACATATGGGCATATAGAGGTGTTTTACACTTGCTATCTTAAAAGAAAATGAAACATCATATTTATTGTTGAAAGGATTCTTGGGAGAACTCACAGTTTTCAAACTTACTCATATTTTCGGCGGTTTGGTAAGAGATTTGGATTTTCCCTTATATACTTCAGAAGCAGAACTATTTTTTTTCTTCTGGAAATCATGATTAAGTTGAGCATGTTAGCTTTGAGTTACATCTTTTATTACTTGCTTTACGTTGTTATGAACTGTTGTTGGCTATTGGATGTTGGACTGACTTTTGTTCTAGCTCGTTACTACATTCAACCTAAGGTTAGGTTTGTTACTTATTGAGTACATGAGGCCGGTTGTACTCATACTACACTTTTGCACCTTGCGTGCAGATGTTGGGTGCTGGGGAGCTGGATTTGAAGATGTACATGTGTTCCGGTTGTAGCTGCCTCTTGTTCATGGTAGCCCTAGAATATAAAAATCTGTTTATGTAATTTTCGAACAGATATTGTATTTATTTCATACTAGCTTTGTAAATTCCAATCGTAGAAGCTCTTGGTTATTTGTACTACCAGTCCTTGGGAAATGCATAAGATTTAGTTAACTTCTCTATTTGATTGTTCTTATTAATTTCATTCGAATTGGATAGTTGTTAATTGGTTTATCTAGAGAGTTGGGTTAGGTGCCATCATAGCTACTTGGATTATAGGTCATCACAGATTGGTATCAAAGCTCTAGGTTCATAGGTTCTACAAGTCATGAGCAAGTATGTAGTAGAGTCTTGCGGATTGGTATGAAGACGTCCATACCTATCTTCGAGAGGCTACAGAACATTTAGGATATACTTTCCATCTTTCTTTCCTTATAGTGCGGCATTAATTCAGCTTGAAGTGTAACTCTTTGAATTCCTTCCACGCATTCATATACACACATGAGCTCTCGATATCAGGTGTGCATCGACGGCTCGTGATTCTATGGATGAGGTGCGAGATATGATTTTAGTGTGCTGATGATGGGCCATTATGGAGGACTTGAGGCTAGGTTTTGATCGTAGCTTGACCATAGAGATTTTGATGGTGTGAGCACGTGCTTTTGGACTTATACGTCCGGTAGTGTCCCTATGAGTGGAATTTGTGGCTACGTGATGAGTATGATGTGGCCGTGAGATGTGATTATATGGTTTGAAGACGATGAGAAGAGTTTTCTTGAGATGTAGAAAGTAATATTAGGTGTTTGATTTCTGTCTTGATTTGACGTATTGGCTTGAGCTATAGGTGTGTTAAGGGAATCTTTCATGTTATTTAATTGCGGAGTGAAGTAGATTTTCATGTCCTGTAGCAAGTTCAGACTCAGGAAGATTAGGTGATTGGGTAGTAGTTGTGGATGTGAAAGGGTATATAAAGAGATATCAACTTGAGGCTAAGTAGGTGGGTTATAACCCGCGAGGTAATCTACGGATTTGTGATTTTTATGATGTTGTGTGGTGGCTTCCTTATCTACCGATGGGTTATAGTGTGCGATTTGAGTTTGGATCAGTTGTAATACTTGACCTAACCATCACGAGGATGAATGCGAGCTTAGTAGATGATTTGAGGTACTATGTGGGTCGTTGTATGTGAGCTTATGAAAGATTCGGTTGAATTTCAATGCGGTATTGTGGAAGTAATGGGGTATGGTTACTGTAAGTTATCAGATGTTTTATTCCATCGCATTGAGCCAAGTGGGGTAGTCTGCTATCGAGGAGTTGATTGCACAATTTAGTGTGGTATTGGTTTCAGTTTGAGGTATACTAGTGAAGCAGTTATGACTTGCAGAAGTTGAGATCAAGGATGACTCGAGTAAGAGAGTTTCTGGATATAGGTTGTGTTATACTTTATGGGTATATGGAAATAATGGAATGATTGGAGCTGTTATTCGTAAAGGATGTAGTGCGCATGGTGTAAGGATTTGCTCGGTTGCATTAAGGCATGGTTACATCTTTGGGTGTTGTCGTGCTAATGGGTCACAAGTGCTTCGGCCCGTTTTGGCGATGTTATTAAGATTAGAGCGGAGTAAATAACTCTCGAGAATGGTTCTACTAGATTCAAGAATTATATGTAGCGATTTGGAATTTTCAGGATTTGTATATGGCTAGAAACTAAGATTTGCATTGGAGGGTGTCGAGACTCGGGGTATTTCTATAACCTTGTGGATTATACACTTCAGTATCAAGGAGGTGAAGGAAAGCAGTTTTAGGTTCACATAAAGACTCTTCAGACTAGGTGTATCGGTTGTGGTGCCCTGGGTGATTAAGAGGAGATACAATAGAGTATGGGCCTTAGGGCGATGTGGCTTCATGCTAGGGTCTTTTGTTGTGAGTTTTAGTTGAGGATCATGGTATTATGGCGAGGAGGGGTATCAATTTGAAGGTAATTCGGAAGGAACTCGCGAAGATCGGGCAGCTTGATAATAGGTTGGATCAACGTGGTAATGGATGTGGTTGGCTATTTTCGTCCTTATGATGTGGGGAGTCTCTACAGGTGTTTCGTGGTAATGCTCTTGGGCTTTAGGACTGCGTGGCTTGGTTGAGTTAGAGGGATTCAGTTCTGGTAGCTTGGCTATGTGTAAATGGATTCCAAAGAGTTATTAATGGTTTCCACCATGGTTCGAGGTGTATATTTCCTACTGGTGTGTGGAACATGTGGTGTATTGTGATTTCTCCCATATGAGATCAAATGGAAAGATTCTGACTAATTGAGTATGTAGTTTTCTGTGTCTTGGAGTGGATTATGAGATTCTCATACTTTTCATATGATGGCATGATAGATGTGGTGTATCGTATGGGATCGAGAGTTGCATGTGCAAGGTCACGGGTCAGTTTTGGAGGGGAGGATATGAATTCTTAGGCAACATGGACGGTTTCAGATGGCTAGGTGAATGATATTACTACTTGGTATTGCCTGAGAAGGGTGCACATTTCAGAAGGCGCATTGTGTTTTGATTTATGGATACTTCATGGTATTGCTGCACTCTCCTGGTTGATCGACTGCTGATTTTCAGATATTGCTATATGGCGCGAAAGAATTGGAGAAGAATTCCTCGTGGGATGATTGTGTATGAGAGATTTGTTAGACATTCAGGTGGTGGAGTTGGGATCAGATATGGTCATTCGTGTGTGCTAGGGATTTGGAGACTGGGAGTTCTTAGGAGCAGATTGTTTTATGGTTGTGGACTGTGAAGTTGTGGCCGAAGCTAGCCAAATGATTAGTATGTGTTATGATTCAGTCATTGTGGACATTCGGAGAGTTATTTATCTATTTGTGGGTGGCCATAGTTCATTTGGGGTTCCATTGATAGGCCCAATTGGGATGTGTATTCTGCACCGAGTTGGATTAGCTGGCTCCATACTACTATTTTTAGGGATGTGCCATTCGGTTATTGTTGAGTTTATTCGTGTTCTCAGATGATCTATGAGTTACTCTTATATGTTACGAGGAGTTGTGATTTGTTGGATATATGCACGCATGGTGCAGTTCTATTGGGGCCTTATAGCAGAATTTGAGTGAATTGAGTATTTGGGTATTGCATAATTGATTGCGTATTGGTTATGTTCTTTTGGGTTTATGTGGCATTGTGTCATTTTCTTCTCTGTGATTATGGTAATGCACTTTGGGTACTTGATGTCGAATTTTGCGTGCTTATTGATTTTGATCAGGGTGGCTCGAGGTATATAATATGGACCATCATTTGGATGGGGTTACGTATTGCAGCAGAGTTATATTTTGGCATGAACCTTTGTCTTAGAGTCGTGTGATGGTTTTACAGTGTGTGATGGATTTTCAACATTTCGTTGTAGCGGTACTTGTTAATCTTGAGGCACAGCTCTTTCGTTTGAGTCATTTTCCATGATTGAGTACATTTGGAAGGTTGCTTATTTGTGCACGGATTGCACGGATAGTGGCTTTAGATTGTATTGATGTGACATGTCATTACAGTGGTCGTGTTGGATGAGATGAGGTCATTTGACCTAGAATGGATATTATCAGATTTGATTACAGCATGTTTGGAAGTATTGTGAGCACGTGATTTTTGCCCTATATGAATTACTCCCAAAAATTTAAAACAAAATAATTGTTTTCAGTGTTTGCAATTTTGTAGATTTTTGTGACATTTTTTGTTTAATGTTTGCATTCGTTTGTGCATTTTTATTAGGAAAAAATACAAAAAAATATGGTGTATTTGCATTTAGGGTTTGACTTTGCATTTTTAAGAATTAACTAGTAATTAAGTATTTTATATAAAAAAGGAAAAATCACAAAATAGTTTAATTTGCAATTTTGGAGTTAATTTTTTATTTTAGTAGTTTTCCTTTTTAATTTGTTAGTGGTGGTAATTATCATCTAGGTTTAATTATTATTTTAGGATAATTAGGTGTTAGGAATTAATTAAGATGTTAGTTTAATTTTGAAAAAAAAAAAGAAAAAAAGAGAAAACAAAGAGAATCAGAATTTTGGGCCATTATAACTCAAAACCCCCAAGCCCAATGCCTTCCTAACCCAAAATCCGCCCAAACCGGCCCAGTTCCACCCCTTACCCGATCCGGTACGATTTCCCCCATCGACCAAACGACCCCGTTTCACTAACGGGCAATCTGGGCCGTTGAATGTGCTTGATCAAATGGTCCTGGAAGTGGGTTGGTTTTAGTATATAAATGTCAGAATGACATCCCCCCACCTACCCCCATCTCTCACCAGCGAACCCTAGAGACGACCTCCACCGGCTCCGCCGCATGCCGCCGCCGGAAATCGCCCCACGACGGTGGCGATTGTCCAAAGGCTACCAAATTTACACCACACATCCATCTCCACCTCCCCATCCTAGATCCCCACCCCGTTTCCCTCAAATCCCACCCAAACCCCTTGAATCTGTGAAACCCTAGACCCGCCGCCTTTAGGTTCTTCACCATCTCCGGCCGGTGGCAAAGCTTCAAACCTCATCACACCTTAACCAGCCCTTCTCCACACTCCTTCAGGTGTTAGAATTGTTGGAAATTTCCCAAAATCCCCACCCTTAATTCCAAACCACAAATCAACAGAGTTTGTCGAGCGAAGTCACTCATCGAACCTCAGTCTTTGGAGTGGATAAGCACGGGCTTTTTCCTCTTGATGGTATGTCCGTTTCAGTTTAGTGTTGTTCTTCTAGTTTCATCAGCATCGATTTTATTCTAGTCCCCAACTGCTTCTTTATTTGTTTGCTCGTTTGTTTTGGTTTAACAAGAGTTTAATTTTCGAAGGGTTTTGATTTAATTAGGGTTCCTGATCTTTCTTCCATATCACATAGTGTTAATTGCTATCAAATGTTGTACTCATTTTGGTTGATTGTTTGGTTTTTGTTTAAAAGAATTTGGGTCAGGGCCCGTCCCAGGGCCTTTGGCGATGCCATACGCAAAAAGGAAGAGACTCATGAATGGTAGAGGCAAATAGAGTATTTGCACATTTTCGTTAATCCATGAACAGGATCTATACATCTCGATCGGAAAAGAATCAAGAGAAAAAGAAAGAATCGGAATTGATCGATAGATTTCTCGAAACAAACGAAAAGAAAAGGAAAGATGAAACATAAATCATGGATCAACTAAGCCCTCTCGGGGACTTTCTTTTAGGTAGTAAGTTGATTTTCAGGTCACACCAGGCCTAATTAGAGAGTCGATTTGGGGTCTGTAGCCCATTAAGAGTAGCCAGTCAACCCGGATGGGTTTTAGGGTAAAAATCAGGGCATTTGGGGGTAATTTAGGAAGTCTAAGTGGGGAATCTTTCAGTAACTGATTTGGAAGCTTCTAGTATAGGGTTTAATTTCATTTTTCTGGTTTTTGCATAACTAACTTGGGTAACAAGTCAATAAATGAAGGACTGTTAAGCTAAAAATAAAAACTAGAAAGAGACTATAGGGGCAAAATAAAAATCTGAGGGTTGCCCTATGGCTTGGCCTATAAAAGCATATCATTCTTGCCTTTCAAGGCAAGAATTAGAGTGATAGAATTCCAGAAAAATAAAAAGAGTCATTAGCACTATATTTCAGAAAGAAGAATTTCAGGAAATGGCTGCAATTTTACTGTTTCATTGACTTCCTTTTTCTCTGATTTTCAAAAATTCCTACTGGTTGAAGTAATATGTGGTGCATTTGAGTGTTTGAGTTGGTTCGAACTTGGTTTAATTTGGGTTTGAAGTTTGGTAATCAAGTAATGTTTTGCTGGTCACTGGTTTAATTTCACTACTGGGTTATATGAGTCAGAAACTAATTTCCTGCTACTGCTGTTGCTGAGATTACTGACTCTCANGTTGCTGCTTAACTGACCTTCGATTCCCCTCATTTGTTCCAATTTCCAGGTACTTCTTAACCTCAAATGATGTGTGAGGAACTGAATCAGCCCATGTACGACTGATTTGTTGAAGAAATGATACACTGTTTTTCTTCCTTTTTTGTGTTAATTCATTTATGAGTATATTTGTTCGACTGCTCAATTTATGCTTCATTGTAATGTGAGAATCCAGTGATCTAGACATTTAACATGTGTAATTAACTTGGACTGTTGAACTATACCTCATGTTACTCATTCATGATAGTTCTAGTAGGGTAAATTAGTTTCACATGCTATGTTAGTTTAAAGGTAGAAATGAGTTGGAATTTGTCAAATTTCATTACTGTCCATGAACCTTCAAAGGATTGTTATCTTGTCTCCAGTGTGGTTTGAATTATACGAATGTTTGAAAGTACCTAGTCGTTCATATTTTTAGTTTTTAAACCTGTTAATTAATGCAGCTCATCCATTTATTTGCCATTAAAAGTAAAGCACAAGAGTAGGCTCGTAAGTTAAATGACCATTAGTCGATGTCAAGGTTTTACATTAAGTGATCAAGTCTTGGATTTCACATTTATGTGTTAATACTGATTTCATCTCTGTTATTGCACATATTAGTGGATTATGAAAATTGGGGCGTAATGCTGGGCCCAGTTGTTTAACGAGAGGCCCAAATATTGCCAGCTCATTTGAACTATAGACTGGTCAAGGATCCGATTTTGAGTCCCCATTTTCTAGCTTGCCTCCGAATTAGGCCTGTGTTGAAGCCCAACGTCAGGCAGCTTCTTACAAAGCTGAAACTGAAAGCCTTAATTTGTTGGGATAAATTTGAAATATGAGCCTTGGGTCTCTCAGGTTGAGTAGCAAACTCGAATTAAGGGAGTTTCAATGATGGAGATCCTCTTGTTTGAGTTTGGACTTGATCTTGAGGCCCGAATTTGCTCGAATGCTTTTAATAATAGTTAATTCATAGTTCTAATTAATTAAGTTTTTTTAAAGACAATCCTTAGTAGATAATTTTAGTTCAGCTTTAGGATGTCCTTTTAAAATAAATCGAGGTGCGCCGCGCCAAACAAAATTCAAAATTGCGTGGCCCTCTTTAATTATATCTTTAAAATCCTTAGAACTCGGGACGTTCCATTTAGCGAATTTTCATAGCCTCCCGCAAAGTTAACAACGCGCTAGTCGCTTTAGGCTCCTCATTTAATAATATTATTTTTCTAAAACTCGGGTGCACATTTATGTGACCCAAATCCAAATCTCAACGGTGTCGGAATGTGTCAAAAACCACAGGTGCATTTATGTGACGTGGTTCGAGATATGTTTTAACAGCGTTGCAATTTTCTCTAAAATTTTAAATAAAGGCGGTTAAAACTAAAATTTGCACATAGGTTCATAATTGTTTAAAATCAGATAATTAAGCCAAATATAACAGTTGAGCGACCGTGCTAGAACCACAAAACTCGGGAATGCCTAACCCCTTCTCCTGGGTTAACAGAATTCCTTACTCGAATTTTTGGTTCGCGGACTGTTAAACAGTGTCAATCCTTTCCTCGATTTGGGATTTCAATCCGATGACTTAGGACACCATAAATCTCCCAAGTGGCGACTCTGAATTTTAAATCATAATCCCGTTTCGATTGTCCTTTAATTTGAAAAACTCCCTTTATTATACTTCCTTACGGGGGTGTAGTAGTGAAAAAGGAGGTGTGACAGCTCTGGCGACTCTGCTGGGGAGCAGAACCCAGAACTTCTGGTTCAGGGTTCAGAATTCGAGCTTAGAATAATTGTTGTATTTGGCTTTGTGTACTATTTGATATTTTTAGATGTTGGGCTTAATGTGCAAAATGATGCTTTTACCGCTTTGATATTATTTGAACTGTACATATAAAATGTTGCGGAACCCTTCTTTTCTTATCTTCGGGGATGTGCTTGCTGGTCGAGACTCCCTATTCTATTAGTGTCATACCTTGAAATAAGGAAGAGGCTCGGACAAGTTACTAAGCCGGATGATCTTTCGGGTCCCCGGTACGTAGCCCCCTCCTCGACTCAAGTTGTCCGCTTGGGTACACAGTCTAGAACATATACCCAGGTTTTGAACCTAGAATAACTCAGCCTCATGCCGGATCCCTAGTAGGAACGCTTATCTGCATCATGTGCATTTTGACTTAGGGGACTCAACACAGGGGTTGGGTCCGTCTAGGACAGGTGTACCCAGAATAATGGACCATCCTGATGCACCCTACTTGTGCATTTATCTGTTTTGGATTTGCATGCTGACCGGCTTTTAAATAAAAAAGGGGGAGAGTTTGGGAGAGAAACATCGGTATGAGGGTTAAAGAGAGATAATTACCTGTTTTGGAAAAACCAATGTCCAATAGTGTCGGAATTCTGCCGAATTTTTTGGGGAAAATAAAGAAACAATAGAATGAAAAATGTGTTTGTTTTCAAAAATAGTTTGTTTTATTTGCCAATGAGAAAGGTAAAAAAGAGTCCTGTGTTCAAAAAATAGTTTATATATTTGCCAATGAAATGAAAAAAAAGGGGAGTCTTGTTTTCAAAAATAGTTTGTTTTATTTGCCCGAACTATGCCAGTTTGATTCTCACAGGGTGTGGGATACGTAGGCAACCCCCATCGGGTCCAACTTCTTTTTGCAAAAATAGCCCGAAATGAACAAAATTTTGTTTTTATTGTAAACAGGTAAGGTGATGCCGTTTTTGTCAAAAATAGCCGAATGTTCCCGAAAGGGACGCCGAAAGGCTGCTTTTGCGAGAACAGCCACCTTTGGTCATTTTTCAAGGTTTTGGCCGGTTAGCCAACACAGCTTAAAATCTTCGTCCCCGAGATGCTGAAAGGCCGTATGCGCAAAACCGGGTCTTTGTTCTTAATTTGAAAAAAGAAGAAGTGTCAACTTTGTTTTTGAGTCAAATGAGTCTTGATTTTTTGCTTAATTACCTTAATAAATGTGCAGAATGAGCACGAGCCCAAGAGTGCCAATAACAGTTAGGAACAAGATCCCTTTGGAGTCTGTCGGTTGTTTTGAGTCCGTATTTCCTTTTCTGCTAGAGTCTGTCAGTTGTTTTGAGTCTGTACTTTCTTCCCGCTGGAGTTTGTCATTTGTTTTCGAGTCTGTATTTTCTTTTTTGAAGTATGATTTTGGAGTCTGTATTTCGAGTCTATTAGTTTTTTAGTTTTGAGTCTTTGTAATCAAAGTATTTGCTTTTTATAAAAATTGAAAATCCCAAAATATTTTGTTATTTATTTTACATTTATTTTGCAAGAACTATGCTTGGTCTGATTCATGTGGGGTCATGATACTTAGGCAATCTTCATAGGATTCGACCATAACCTAATGAAAAAAGAAGAAAAGAGAAAAAGAAAAGAGAGGAGAAACAAAAGAGAAAGAAAAGAAAAAGAGCGGAAAAACAAGAAAGAAAAGAGAGAAAGTAAGAAATCGAGAGAAAGAGAGAACAAAAACAAAGAGAAAACAAAGGCAAGAGTGAAAAGAAGAAAAAGAAGGAAAAAAAAGAAGAGAAAGTTTGCAATCGGAAATAGGAAAAGGCCGGGATGACGCATGCTACCGATCAAAAGCATAATAGGAACTGTTAACTGCTTAGGTGCATTCATTCTCCAAATGTGCGGTTACCAATATGTTAAATGCCCTAACGCTAACGTGATGGTTTCATTTTGTCATATCATTCCAGAAAGGTGGTTGGTTTGTGGTTTTTAAAGTAACTCTTCCATACAACACAAAGGCAAAAGGCAATGGCAGAGAATAACAGAACTGAGTTGGTTGATACCGGTGCCAGAAAGCAGTTGGTCGAACAGGACAACGGGTTGGTAGAAGAGGTAAAAATATTGAGACAACACATGGCGGACATGTATCGGGCATGGATGACCGGGAAAGCACCACCCCCGCCACCACCTAGCTTCCTAGACGCTGTCCTTACCCAAACTCCGGACACAACGCCAGGCGATCCTCCACACTCTCCATATTTACCCGCTTATCACAGCTTTCCCAACCACCCTAGTAGCTCACTCACTCGCCGTCCAACTATCTTTTCCCAAAAGTGCCCTCCGATCACATCCACTATTCTCGACAATGAACAGCCGCCCAAAGCTCATAACGTCCAATATTACCCCTCCGAGGTTGCTCCCAAGGTTCCCAACCCGCACAAGTAAGGCCCACGGGATGAGCCTCGTGTTGAAAATGGAAAATTCACAGGAAGAGAAGGGTTAGATGGGGTGCCCAGGAAGCTGAAAAGCATAGAACAGTCCTTAAGGGACAAGCAAGGAATGAGGGATCAGGGTAGCGTGGATTACAAAGAACCGTCCGTGTCTCCTGACATTCGCCTACCCATGGGGTTTAAAGTACCAAGATTCAGCTTGTATGATGGGTTTGGGGATCCGGTAGCCCACTTGAAGGCTTATTGCAATGAAATGAGAAGTGTGGGAGAGAAAGATGACTTGATGATGGCATATTTTAGTGAGAGCCTAACTGGGGCAGCTTTGGACTGGCATAGTCGCCAAAATGTTGATAAGTGGCCTACATTAGGTGACATGGCTCAAGACTTTGTCAGATACATTCAATGCAAATCAAGTGTTACCCCAGACCGCCCCTCCCTATCTAAGATGGAGAAGAAGCCGGAGGAAAGCTTTAGGGAGTTTGGGCTCAGATGGAGGGAGCAAGCTGCTCGAGTCAGTACCCCGATTGGTGAAAAAGAAATGGTTGAGCTTTTCTTGCAAGCCCAAGGGCCCACCTACTTCAGTCATTTGATCCCGGCCTTGGGAAAGCCTTTCAATGATGTGTTAAAAATGGGGGAGCTAGTAGAAGAAGGAATCCAGTCAAGCAAAATCGTGAGTTGTTCGAAGGACATTCAGAACATCCCAGTAAGCTTGGGTAAAAGAAAGAGAAACCGAAAAGATGATCCGATGGACTTTCCTGATCGACATTTCCAGCCTCGACATCGTCCCCGTGGATATCCTTGTGTACCAGATGATCCTCCCCAATGCTACTTCTCTCCACAGAACTCCCAAAATCATACATCACTTTCCCCGTACCCAGCCCCACAGAATGCCTATCCACCCCCACGAGCATACCGAAAACCTCCTGGATCAGGTTTCCGGCCCAATCAAGCATTTAAGAACGAGAGGCTGCTGAAAAAAGAAAAGGCTTTCACTCCTATTGGAGAATCATATGCCAGTTTGTTCCAAAGGTTGAAGCAATTGGACATGTTGAAGCCGATTCAGATAAAAATGCCAAACCCTCTGTCAAAGAAGTTTGATTTTTCTCAAAGGTGCGCATATTGCTCAGATGCCCCGGGGCATGACATAGAGAAGTGTTGGAATCTGAAGAAAGCAATTCAGAGGCTTATTGATGCAGGCGACATTGTCGTGCAAAATCCGGATGCAGCAAACACTAGCCAAAGTCCATCACCTGTGCATAATGAGACGCATATGGTGGGCATGATTTATTTTGAAAAGGAATGTGAGAATTCTTCTGGGAGCCTCGGAGGTCCAAGGGCTACCAAGCTTTCAGCACTATCAGAGGTTGATCTTAAGAACGAGCCGGCAAAAGGAACCCAAAAGCAGCTTGATAAGAACAATGTGATGAAGACTTGTGAAGTTCCTAGTATTGTTGATGCAGAATTCAGTGGCTAAGATACCGTGCTTGGTAATTGGAAAGACGCTCCATTTCTTGGTCAGCCAGAGAGGAGCTTTGGTGGCTTAGTTTGTTGTCATTTCTGTTGTCCAGGTTATTTCAGGGTTGTAATCTGGATATTGTCTTGTGACTCAAACCCTTCTATCCTTTATTTTGTCTAGTTCCTTTGGTCGTAGTATCTCATGTAGTGTTGTCTAGGTTTGTTCTAAGGGTTGTACCCCAGTTTATTGTGCTTGTTTTGTTGTCCAAACTCTTTCACCGTTAATCTAATGCAATTCTCTGTTTTCTGTTATTTCTAGTCATTTCTGTTTAGTTTTCTTCTCCTCTTATAGTTCTTTTCGTGCTGGTTCTAGTGACATGACATGCATGCGTAACTCTCTGCCTGAGCTTAAAAGTTAGTTTAGTCATGAAACATTGAAACAATTTTGAAGATGACAGGGGAACTTGAGGGAAATAAGAACATATTTGAACACTTTGAGATCATTTGAAGCCCGAACCATGTGAAACTGGGGCAGATAAAACACAGAGAAACCCTATTGGAGTGCATCATGCCGTATCTGGTTGAAGCTAAAGGCAAGTTTGCCCGAATTGTTAGGAGCCGTTCGTGGTAAGGAAAATGAGAGTGTTGTCTAATGGTACTTTGTATTCAACAGATGTAGAAGGCGGATGTGTGGATATGGTTACCGAGTCTGGTACAATCAAAAGATGTTGCGAAGGTTTTCTGTGGTTTGTTTAACTGTGTTATTTGTACTTGGCATGCTTTGAAGATTGGAATGACGAAGGCATTTTGTTTTGCTATCTAAACACTTTATCCTTTGTTACCCCCTTTGATCCTTATTTATTTTCTTTCATACCCCTCTTTCGGAAAGATCAGAAACACAAGCGTAAAAGATAAGTAAAGAAAAAAAGAGAAAAGGTAAGAATAAAAAGAGAGAGAAGGGAAAAAGGGAGAAGAAAAAAAAAGAGAAAAGAGAAGAAAAAGAAGAGAAAAAAAAAGAAAAAAAAAAAGAAAAAAAAACAACAACCAAAAGAGAAAAGCAAGAAAGAAAAGAGAAGAAGAGAAAATGGAAGTAAAGAAAGGAAAACCACAACAACAAAATAATTTCTATGACATGAACTACGTTCGACCTGATTCTTTTTAAGGATACGTAGGCAGCCTCACGGTTCGGTCTCACCAAAATAAAAATCCAAAAGTCCCCAAGCAAGAAACTGGGTAGAAGTTGTAGTTGTTGTGAGAAATCTGATTTCGAAAGTTGTAATTTTGAACCCGTCTGAATTATTTTGAGCCTTTTGATACCCTTTCTTTCTAACCCCATCCAAAAGCCCATATTACGGTCCAAAGAAAGACCTTCCGATCAGTCTTCGAGAGATGCCAAGGCGAGCAGGTAAAGGTGAATCGTATCAGGGGCAACACTCCGGTCCAAACAAGGAAAATGAAAATGAGAGAGTCTTATTGGTGAAAACCTTCACGGGCACCTTGAGGCGACGGTAAGTTGAGAGAAAGAATCAAACGAGAGAGGCTTGACGGTGAAAACCCTTCGGGCACTACAAGTTGAATAAGGAATGTGGATAAGATTGGATAAGTGGAGCATTGAAGCGCAGTTTCACGGCGAAAAGGTACAACAAGAGCTGAACATCAGATGTGCTTGACAGAATATCTACAGGTGCATGTCATGGTCATTAGAGTTGGTATCCACATCTGATAGTGTAGTTTTCTTTTTAGGAATCATCTCTTCCCTTTGTCCTTCACTCTGGTCCTTTTGTTTAGTTTACTTCCTCCTCCTGAGTCTGTTTGGTCATAACAAGTGAGAAATGCCATCAAAATCTGCCACCAGCTTTCCAATTGCACAAAACGGGGTCTGGCTAGCACATCAAAGTGTCACAAGATAGGAAAATAACAAGAGCATTGAGCTGGTAATAATCATAATGCTTTGGGGATCCTTGTGAAATACAAAGGCTTGGTATATCAATTCATGAACAATGCAATAGATGAAAGGTTAAGGTGAACAGATCGAAGGTATTTTCGGTAGCAATATTGACAAAAATGGTTAACCAGCAACAAGCGAGGTCTTCCAAGCAGAAATCAAAGTTGTCATGGCAAGTGAAGGAGCAATAGACCTCAAGGTCAGGGGGCTAGGGGTTTTAATTTAAGAAAGAACAACATACTGTGGGTGGCAATCAACATGCTTTGGGGCTCATATGAAACACAAAGGTCTGGTAAATGTCAGTTCATGAGCAATGCAACAAATAGAAGGTATAGGGTTTGAACGGAGAAGAGGTAGATTCTGTGTTAAGGGTGACAAAGGGAAGTGGTTAGTCAAGAAACGAGCAAGGTCTTCGAATGGAAATCAGTTATCATGACGAGTGAAGGAGCAAAAGACCTCAAGGCCAATGCCAGTGGTTAAGTCAAGAAAGAACGACATATACACGGAGTGGGGCAATGGACGTGCTTTGGGATTCATGTGAGAAACAAAGGTTGGAGAAGTGCCGGTTCATGCAATACAACAGCAGGGAATATTGGGGTTAAACAAAGAAAAATTATTTTATGAGGACGACAGAAAAGGGGTTAGTCCATAAACAAGCAAGGTCTTCAAGTGGAAATCAGTCATCGTGGGAAGTGAATGAGCAATCTCCCTCAAAGTTCAAAGCCACAAACTAACCACCACATTTTAAACTGACAAGATTTTTCTTTGATTGAAACAGGGGCAGAAAATTTTATTTGTTTCGGAGAAACTCTCCGTAGGGGAAAGAGCAAGCACCAAAACAGGTTTGACCGTAAACTCTCAGGACCCTCCTGGAAAATGTGGCTTAGTTAAATTTCAAAACAATCATGAGTAGCATAATTTAGCATAAGTGTATCCCAAAGGAATATAAGTTGGTTTCAATGTTTGCATGTTTAAGATAAGATTCAATTAGGAGTTATCAGGGCCTTCCTGGATAATAGGATGTAGTTTACAACCCTCTTAGATAACAGAACTTAGCGGAAGCAATACCTTTAGAAGATGCAACTTAGATCTAGAATTGTCAGTTGTCGGGACCTCCCTGGATAATAGGGCTTAGCTTTCATATTCTTAGCAATAGTTGGTAGAACGATTCATGTTTAACACTCACCCATGTTCCCAGCTACCAAACTGGGGCAGAAAATTTTCCTTGTTTTTGTCTATTTTGTTGAAGGCGGGCA